>NC_083379.1:24150600-24456400 GCF_031755915.1 Ziziphus jujuba
TAAAAATTGTGTGGCCGTTTAAAGCAACAACCAACGGCCGTTGGGTGAAACGTCTATAATCACTTTACGAGCTTTGTCATAAAGAAAAAGAAAAAAAGAGTAGGTTAACTGCATAAAGGATCCAACTCAAAATGAAAAAGCAAAGCTGCAGGGATCATTTAACATATGCATCGAATCCTATGCCTTTCTTTCAACCTGTTGTACAGAAAATTCGATATCTTGTTCCATTAGTAAAGCTGCTACTCTCTACTATGTAAAATCTGACAACTCTGTCAAAACACATCAGAATTACATCTGTAACCTTCAACTAAATTCTGTTCATTCAAAACTTGGAAAAGTCCCAACTAGCGTAATTGTGATGAGAGGAACATCCAACCACTGATTATTGGAAAGGTAATTAAAGCAGAAGCCTGGAAATTTGCATATATCTATATCAGAAGTGTTTCAACAGCTGAAACTTCTAAAAAAAATAATGGGCAACAGAATGACAGCATACCAAAAAAAATACCAACTCACTGTTGGCAAGAGATGCAGTAAATTCATTCTTCTCCATTTCTTTCTTGATGAAACGTTGCAACTGCTAACAAACATGGAGGTTCACCAACCGATTAGGAAAACATCAAAAGTGCCGAGGCAACGCCTAGATTATAGGAAAACACTTATACAAAGGCATGGCTAGAAATACACCCGTGATCTTGTAACTTTATAATGCAAAAGGAAAATTGTAAATTCTTTGCCGTTTTATGGCTGTTTGATAAAATTTTGAAAGTATGGTACTATCAAATCAACAAATTGTGAAGTTAGAGACTGTTCAAACAGTCAAACTAAAGGCACATAAAACATGGCTTTACAATTTATATGTTGGAGATGATTGAAGGGGAAAAATAAATATATATTTTACAAACAAAAAAATGTGAATAGGTTTAATAATATATCCCAATGCAGGGTAGGTATAGTCGTCGAATTTATCTCTCTCAACACGGATGTCATGAATTCAAAAGGTTTAAGAATTGGCAGGAGAAACTCACAAGCCTTCCCAATGTAGAGTGTGAAGGGCATTGAACCAAAAACATTAATATGCTAAAACAAAAATTAACATATGAAAAAACATGCCGTGGAGGTACAAGTGTGTAAAATTTCTACCATTATTCATAATTTATAAGATATTGATTTGTCTTAAGCAATTCACCAGTACATGGCAATCATTGTCAAGTAGAATATTACGATCGATCTCAAACATGAGTGTGGAGGGAATAAGTTAAAAATAATCAAAATTCCCTTAAAACAATAGAGTTAAACTCCTCAAAGATAAGCAAACTTAAAATCTTTGGCAGTACTGGAGAAAATGTTATCTACAAAAGAGAAACTAGACAATAAGAAATGAGAAATTCTAGTACAGACCTTGTGATGATACTTTTTAGTCACGTCAAAGACTTTTTTCAACTGATGCAAACCTTGAGAAAAATAGGAATTGAAGGTAGATCCTTTCCAGAAAATATATGGATCCAGTATGCCATGCACCTTTTGAAGATGATCACCAGATAATTGGTTGATGAACTACAATACATAATCAGAAAGGTCTTAGCAGTTGAGAATGCATAATGCTGTACATACACAGAGTTTGTGGATCCTACACTGAATGGAAAATGTTGCTCTATAATATTGACATCATAAGTACCTTCAAGAATGAACACCTCGAATAGCTTATTTGCCTTTGAGCTCTCAAAGCCCTTGTCTTTTTACAGAAAAAGAAGACAAAAATTGAGTGAACTAGCAGAATATGTCATAATAAATATTGGTTTTTTCAGGAAACTCATTGCATAATACAGTCAAATCACTTTTAGAGAGATATACTTGTGTGATATGAAGAGCCTGCTCAAGCCGCTGAATTTCCATCCATTGTTCTGTAACAATGTCAGACATCTGAAAGCCAAACAAAGATTTAAATGACATAAGCAACTCATAAACTGTTCTTTACCAAAACTAGGAACTCATGCTAACAAAAAGTATGCTCACATAATACATCAAGACTTTAGAAAGCAATAAAAAAATATTGAAAAAATAAGCCATCAAATGGTAAAATCGCATCAATAAGCTGTTATGAGTGCATGTTATAAAATTTGCAGCACCATGTGAATGAGAAAGATTAGATTCTCAGACTGCAAAAATTTTGCTTCTTCAGCTAGCCTATATTTTCATGACTCAATTCACACATATGTTACTCATTTTTTTACTAATACTACGTAATTAAACACAATATATATGTAACTATTTTAAAGTAAGAAGAAACATGTATAAAAAATAAGGCTGAATCTGTACCAGATATGTGAAATGATACCACTGTGCATTACAGAAAGAGATTAATTGCATTTTCTAATTCTTTATATATGTACAAAATATTTTTATTTGTAGATAAAAAGGTGAGCTGTTACTAAGTTTACTACTTTGCATGTTGCTCTGCCATACTTTCTAAAATTTGTATGTCTCTTGTTGCCTTAGTTTCACATTTCTTGTACGCTAGAACATGTATAGGAGATGGAACACAGGAAATCTGTTAATTATTTTCCTAGTCATATTCCTCACTCTAAAGTGCTATGTACCTTCCAAGACACTCTCTTTTTGATCCCAGGGGACACTCTCCCTTATTTTTGCTTACAGCCATTAATGATATGTGGTTACAGTTTTCCAATCAAACAAATAGACACCACACACAGAGGAATGTTATATTTTACAATCAGTTACAAGCCTCGTAATTCCTTGAAAGATGCTAGTGTAAAAACTAGTTCCTCTATATTGGATACAAGTTCAGAACATGTGGACAATGTTTAACGCATTATGTCTCCGCATTGATTATTTAAGGTCAAAATGGCAGAAGATGATTGATTCGCATAGCACCAAAAACCTACTAACATTCAAGGAAAAGCATTAGGATGCACCTAAAATGCCTCAAGACCCTCAATTAGGTCATTTACCAAAATAAGTCATATCAATGATAAAATTCTGGATGAAGTTTGACCTTTTCAACTCGAGAGCTAACGGTCTCCAACCTGTCTTCTGCATCCTGTGCTTTAGATGCTAGAACATGAATATCAAAATTGTTCTTTCTTGAAGCAGCCCAAAGGTGTTGCACCTAAGCATCACAAAGCCTACTTCTCGAATCAGTTCAAACATCAAGCTTCAAGCATCCAACAAACCTAGCTGCTCGTTGCTGTGATTTAAAGTGGAAACACAAAGCCACAAAAAAGAAACAAACCTCTTCTTCCAGAGCATAAAGCCTTCGATCAGCATGTAATGAGTCACTCTGCAATACATAATGAATGAATGTACCATGCCAAATAAAATTAATGGTGAAACATCTATCTATAACACACATATACATGTGCAAGCAGCTTCAGTCTATGTGCAAGGGATAATGTTCAAAGTTCTGTGCCAGAAAAACCGAGTAAATTTACTATGTAAAGACAACCTTCAGATGCGCCCTCTAAAATTACTTGAAGAAATGTGTTCCTTAAACTTGGTTTTTGCTCTGAGAAGTGACACTGGTAACATATATTGCAATTGCAAAAGACAAAAATATGTCCGAGGAAGCACTGAAATACAAGACAAACTAAAAACAATCTTTCTTTGTTTTTTTGCAAAAAGAAATATTTAAATACATAAAGAAAAATAAAATTTAAAACCCAATAACAACACTCCCATTTCCCATGTCAAACATGTGGATGAAAAATTAAATTAAAGAAATGGAAATTGTTCCTAGAAAACACACCCTGAGTTTCAAGACTTCAGACTGCAAAACATCGATCTTACGCGACATCTGCTGAATTAGTTTCTCCTGCTCTTCAATGTAATGCGCCTTCTCATTCAGCTTTTGGATGGTCTCCTCTAGTACGGCCTCTGCAATTTATTTTCCCGTACCATTACTCATTCAATTGATCGGAATTACTAAAGAGAAATCAAATTTTTATTGGGATTATTTTCCCTTTTCCAGTGGCAAAAGAAAAGAGGTTCATGAACAATAATAAATTTCTTCACAAATGAGAAGTAACATAACAATTTAGCGAAGTTATTGCACACAATCTCTCACCAATATCAAATCCAAAACAGCGAAATGGGAAATTATACAAAACCTAAGTGGGCGATCTTGAGCTTGATTTTCTGCAATTCGGAGACAGAGATATTCTCGTTGTTGCTATGCCCAGTTGAAGAAGCCGTAGTTTCGGAGAGAACGACAAGACACGAGGATGATAAGGCCAGCAGTACAGATAATAGCAAACTTTGAGCGATTGCCATGCTTGTCTTGTCCCTGCAGTCTTCTTGTTCCGGTTGTGATGATTCAAAGCCGTTTCCGGAACGCACCCAACCCCAACCGATACGACGGAATTTCTATTTCGGTTCGGTTCGGTTCGGTTCGGTTCGTAAGTAAGACTCAACGCTGCCGTTTTACTCCTTTCTCTTAATTGTGTGTGAAAGTCATCAGTTGCCGCTGGTCCCTCTTCTTACTTCTTTACGTTGAGAACGATACTTTTTGTGATAATATATTACTTAGAACCCCAAAATTTACCATATTTGAAATTATATCCAGTGACTTTAAACAATTAAAAAATATGCTATGCTGTTTGCTACTGTTAATGACACTCTCTCTCCCAGCTGAAAACATAACACATCTGAAATGCCCTCAACTTAAATTTTCTTCCCAATATATTTAAACCATTTTGTTCCTGATATTGCTTATTCAGTATATTACTTTTATAAAATTGCAATTTTAACACATTTTTTTTCCATTTCCTATTATATATAAATCACAAAAAAAATTGTGCAACATTAATTTTTTCTGAATTTATACTTTTCTCTTCTTTTTTTTTTTTTCCTTACCTTTTTTCAACTTATTTTTATTTTATTTCAAATTAGTTTTTCACTTATTATTATTACAGTTTTTTACATATAAATTTTTTTTCCTTTTCCCTTTATTGTTTCAAACTCCCATCACAATTTCTTGACCAATAAAACTCCATCACAATTTATTGATTTATTTTTATAAAGAGATAGGAGTTGATAAGATAAGCGAAAGTGTAATTTTTTTTGAAAAAAAAAATAGATAATTATCAAAGATACGATAAAATCTTAAATTTTTTTAAATATAAATAATTATTATAAAATTAAAAAAAAAATCTAGCTATTTGTTATCAATCGTTACGATCATCATTCTGCATGGCACCGGACGTTTATGTATATGACAATCTAGATGGCATTAGATTTCTTTGGTAAAAAGAAAAAATATACGGTCTAACGAGTGAAATTGCTTCCCACTCGATTTCTTCCACTACTCCCTCATTTTTTTTTTTTTTCCTTTTTCGCTTTTTTTCTTTCTTTCTTTATTTTACTGTAAAACAGTATTAAAAATATAAAGGTTTTGATTATTGCAATTGTGATTGAAACAAAGGTAGAAATACGATGGAATCACATGAAAAATAATTTTATTTATAACAAAGTATTGCTTAAACCCCACTTAAACCAATATAACGACAACCCAGAATATGGCTTTTCTCTCCTTCTTTCTTTTTTTTTTTTTTTGGGAAATATCTATGGTTGTTTTTTTTTTTTCAGTTTATTAATTTTTATTGCCATATATTGTTTTCTTAAATCAATTAGTTTTTTTAATTTGTGCTTACCTATATCAGAGATTGATTGAGATGTTAATAGAAGAAAAGAATATATTTGATATAAATGATGAAAAGTACAGGGATGAACGAGAGGTACAGAAGCGTTTAGATTGCAATGAGATTATTAAAGCACCTAAAGTTGGGATGTTTTTTGACTCAATGGAGAAGATTTTTTTGTACTATAAACGATAAGGGAAATTGGAAGGTGTAGGATTATAAGAAAAACTATACACTCAAATGATAATTTAAAGTAGGGTAGCATATGAAAAATTTGGTGATGTAGTTAAATTTGACACAACATTTTTAACAAATAAGTATGATATGTCCTTTGCACATTTTGTAGGTATAAACCACCATGAACAATCAATTTTATTTGGATGTGGGTTATTTTCAAATGACGACACCACTACACTTTTGGTTGTTTAGGACATAGTAAGCATGTATGCCTAAATATGCACCAAATGCCATAGTAAGTTACCAAGATAAAGTAATGCAGAAAGCAGTTGAGGTTATGTTTTTTAACATTAGACATCGTTGGTGTCTATGACATATAATGGAAAAGATACCAGAAAAACGGAGCTATTAGAATGTATAAGCAAATTAAAAATGTCTTAAATAACGTTATTCATGATTCATCAGGGAAAAAGAAGAATTTGAAATGAAATTGGGACAATTCATTAATAAGTTTAAAATTCAGAACAATATTTGGTTGGGTAATTTGTATAAAGAAAGGCATCTTGGGTCATGCTTTTTTAAAGGATATATTTTGGCTAGAATATCAACCATACTACGTAGTTAAAGCATGAATGCATTCTTTGATGGTTATGTAAACTCAAAAAGAATATTGAAGCAATTCATTAAGCAATATGATAATGCTTTGAGAAGCAAGGTTGAAAAGGAATGTCATGCTAATTTCCAATCTCCTAGTACTTGGGTTCCATGCGTAATAGTTTTTCAAATATAAAAACAATTTTAAAATGCATATTGTAACACTCCGTCCTAAAATATACAAGAAATTTTTCTCATATTGATCAAGTTTGACCAAGTTGACCAAGTTGACCAATGTTCACCAAGTGGGGCTTGTTTTGAGTTTTGTTCCTAATCGAATTTTGTATTGACCGAGGCATCATTGTGATGTACGTATCGATTCGAGTTCATGGACTAGTAGCACATAAAAAATGAATGGTTTTAAAGTTATAAGCAAAACAAGTTGCAGTCCAAACTGTCTGAGTGCTACCATGTTTGATTTTTTATTTTTGTAAAATTTTGTTTTGACTTATGTATGGTTGTAAAGTACTCATCAATACGAATTCATAAACAAGTGGTACGCTTAATTTGGACATTTGGTTTAAGAGTTACGGAACTACAAAGTTTTTCTAAGAAAGTATTATTGTGTACACAACTGTGTGTGTGAGTAAAACGTGTGCCCACTTATACTATGCCATAAGTCACTCATTTAGCCAACCCAAGAGTGCACAGTAGCACCCATGGGTGGCATTTTATTAGTTGAAAACAATGGGTGGAAGAGGGAGAAAAGAGAGAAAGGAAGAGGAGAGAGAAACCGGCCAACTGCCATTAACTCCTTTCCAGCCGCTACTGACCCACACAAGTCAGACCATCGTGTGATCCACCTTGAAACCAGTTAATCGGCCAAAAATCATGGCCAGATCACCGGCGACGCATTGGGATTGGAGCATTTTCCATTGATGCACCGCCACAAGTGACCACGGCGGCTCGCCTGAAACTTGGTTTCGATGAATTCTCGACAACCCCATCTGCCCTTGTCCACTAATTTGACCCTCATAAACCCAAATACATTTTCCTCCAATTCTCAACGGATTGAGAGATTTGAGGATGTTTGACCTCAAACCTTCTTGGTTCGATTTCGTCCACCATAGGTTCGATCTCCTAGAGGTAGGACTCAATCCGTAATCCTCGTGTTATAAACTTCATTTTGGTATATCATTTGTATATTTTGAACAATGTTTGTGTTAGATCCCTCAAATGTCCTGTATATTATACCCGATTAAAATATCATTTAAATCGGTATTTTGTATTGTTGATAATTTAGGTGCACGTGTGAGTCGTGGGATCAATCCCATGGAGGATCTTGATTGATTGATGCATTTGAGATGAGTGATCCTTATTCAAAACTATTTTGGGTTGTTAAAATATATATATTTTGTGTTAATTGAATTTTTTAAAAATATGTTATATGTGTTTGATATTTAAGAAAATTTCTAATTAAATTTATGATGCTAATTGGGATGATTTAAATATATATGTGCATCAAATTTGTATTTGGGTTTTAAAGAAATTATGTTTTAAAGTTATTACTGAATTATTAATTTTTATTGATGGATTTGTTATGAATCTCGAACATGCATTTACATGAATTTTAATTATTGTTGATTTTATGTGGTTTAAATGTAGATTTGCAAAAATTTGTAAAATTAATTTTTAAGAATTTGAGAAAAATATTTGTTTTAGATCATTATGCTCAAAAATATATTTTGCAGTTAGATAATTATGGATTTGGTGCCATTTTGGTAATAATTGATGCATTTAAAATTTATGGATTTATGATGATGATTTAAAAAAAAGATGGAATTTTAAGGGGTTTAATAAGGATGTAATAAACAAGTGATATGTATGCGATTTACAATTTTATGATTTTAGATGTATTATACAGTACTAGAGTTCTATACTGTATATGTTGTGATTGTTAAAGTGCAAGTATATAGGATTTTCCTAAGGAATTTGCTATCATATCTAAACAAGTTGCAAATATTTTGACTTCAAACTATATCTTGTAAATCATGTGGAAGAAATCACTTAAGTGAAAATTATCAAGTGAGGAATCCTTTTACTTTGGATGACTCATTCGAGGACTTTCAAAAGCAGTGTAACTCTTATTCAAACACATATAATTCTGGATGGAGTAATCAACAAATTTACTCATAGTATAACAATTCAAATCTTTCAAATTACAAGTGAGTACATCTTTGATTGAGTCTATTGAAAGGCTTAAGGAAACATTTTTTAAATGTTATGAAGTGATTTACAATTTGCAAGATCAATATTCTTCAAGTACAAACTTTCAAGTTCAATTTGAGCAACCAATGACAACCTTTCCATAAGGAACTCAAAAAAACTTGGAAAGCAACATGGAGATTAATTTTAATATCAAATTGATGAAATTGGATTCTTTCAAGAGTCACTTAATGATGACAAAGAGTTTTGAGGAAAATCAAGAGGAGTTTATAAGCAGTGAAATGTTAAAAGAATATTCAATTTTGGGGAATTTTAATGAGGAACACACATATGATGAAAACTGCTTGTCAAAAGAAGTTTCTCAACGTACTATCACCAGTTCATGGGAATTTTCTAATTTTCCTTCAAATTTATTGCAAAAATGACTCAAGGATCATCAAGATGACAAGTCAAGGAATCAATTAAGCCAAAATTGGACTAAATCTAATGAGGATAAGGTTATGGCCGCACTTTATGAAGATTGCTTATCAATGGAGGCTAAATCTCAACTTTTCAAACTAAATATCGAATTTTCAAGACCCAAGGTGTATATTCATGCTCCAAATATGCAATTAAGGCCAAATGCATCCTAAAAGAAGACAAATAAAGCATTTTTAGACCTAAAAAAAAATCCAACATGTCACAAAGAAAGTTCAACTCACACTTTTAATTCAAATTGAGACTTATATAGTATAAGGAGTTAAAAGCTTTTAAAGGTCACAAGATTATCACTATTCACAATTACCATATGCTAAGCTTGGACAATATTATGAGGATGACATCATTTACATATTTAAGCCAGGTTGAATTTAAAAATAAGAAGTCAAGCTAATGACTTTAAACAAGTGTTCTTAAGAGGCAACCTAAGTTTCTTTCTTTACCTCTTCTTTATCTATTTATTCTAGTTGTTTTTAGTTATTTTCTTGTTATTAGGATGTTTTGATGTGTTTTATTAGAGTTCTTGTAAAGTTTTAATATGTTTAGGTACAAAAAGAGCAAAAGATGGATTTCAAGAATTTTGAGGGTTAAGCTAAATTTTTGGAGTACAACCACCTTAAATATGTAGTGGAGTGCATCAACTTGCATGAGTACATGCCCTTTTCTTTAGCTACATAATGTGTAGGGAAAATGCGCCATGTAGGTTTTTTCCAGGTTTTCATAATGTGAGGTGCATTCCATGTCTTAGAAGGGAAGTGTTCTTTACATTTTACTTCTTTTGCTTTATTTTATATTTTCACAATGAGGACATTGTTTATTTTAAGCTTGGGGTGAAAAGCATACTTTGCATCTATTAAATCTAGTATTTTACGTGTTTCTATTAGTTTTAATGCATATTAGTTTGGTTTTTATTTTCCTTCATAAAATGAACATAATTAAGATATGGGCTAATATAATATGGATTTAGGCGCTAGTCGACCTAGGTTCGTATGATTTTGCCCTCTGTTTCTCTCTCTCTGCCTTCTCTCTTTCTTTACCCTTAATCTGGAGTTTAGGACACTTACCTGGTTGGTTTTGTTCGGCCTTACCTCCTTGGATTGGTGTTGTTGCTGTGGGTGCCACATTAGTTCTTTCCTTGAGCTTTTCGGCCTCCCTCCTTTGTTGTATTTGAAGTTAATCTTTAAATACCTCTTTTGATGGTTCGAGCTTGGCCTTTTTACCTTTAAATCTAAAAACAGTAGCATTTTCTTGACCATAATATATAGTATCTTTATCAAATTGCTATGACCTACCTAATAGAATATGATCCACATGCGTAGGAACAACATCGCATAATACAACATCCACATATTTATCAATGCTGAATTTTACTTTGGCTTGTTTATTTAGTTTCATCTCTCCACTATCATTAACCCATTGTAATCTATATCATTCTGGATGTTTAATTGTTGTTAGGCATAGTTTATCAACCACAATATTACTAATTACATTAGCACAACTTCTACTATCAATTATCATGCTACAAATCTTATCTTGGATTTCACAATGAGTGTGGAAGATGTTCTCCCTTTGAAGTTGCTCCTCTTCTTTGTATACGGTCAAGACTCTCCTACTCACCAAGCTTAATTTGGCCCTAGATGCCTTGAGGTTTCAAATTCCTCAAGTTCTTCACCATCAATTTCGGTTTCAGCATCACTTTCTTCATTTTTGGACTTTAACTCACCATTACCTTTCAGCACCATGATTCTTCTATTCAGGCATTGATTGGCAATGTGTCCTCATCCCTGTCACTTAAAACGAACAATTTCATGAGTTCTAGAAGGTTTAGGGTAATATTTACCTTCATTTTTGTGTGCTTAGACAAATTCGGTTATGGACTCCCTTTTGGGCCGAGTGGTGCTTTCTTCTCCAAGTTTCAACTTTTGTCTTACTTCAACGGTGGGATTGCCTCTCCAAGCACTTGGATTTAACCTCCCACTGCTTGAAACTCCTCCAAATTGTGTATTTGTGCCCTTTTTTTTATTCTCAAATTTGATAGCCACATGCAACATCTCTTCCAATTCCACATATTGTTGCAACTTCAATTGATTAGCTATCTCATGATTTAACCCACCTAGAAACTGTGCCATAGTTGCTTCTCCATCCTCATTCATGCTCAACCTCATCATGAGTGTCTCCATCTCCATGTAATAATCTCCACGGACATAATACCTTGGGATAATTATTGGAGTCTTTGATGCAGCAACCTATGGTAATGAGTCAGTACAAATCGCTTCCTCATGGCCCCTTTCACTTGTCACCAAGTAGTAATCAATTCATCACCTATTCTCCTTCAGGTTTTTTTTCATTTGTCCACCATTGGAGTGCATAATATCCAAATTCCATTGCTGCCACTTTTACCTTCTTAGTCTCCGAATAGTTATGACAATCGCAGATCATCTCCATACGCTCCTCCCACTCTAAGTAGGCTTCTGAATCACTTTTTCTCATGAAAAGTGGTATGTTGACCTTAATGTAACACCCCATACCAAAAAAATGCACATAATTAAATAAGTTTGACTAAGTTTGACCAAGAATCACCAAGTGAACAATATGTGGGTCCGATTTGACTTTTTCAACAGTTAATATTTTTGGTTTGACTGAGGTACGATTGTATAGATCTCGTTGTTACGAGTTCATAGACTGGCGGCACGCCAAATTCTGAGTTACGGATAAAAAGTTATGGTTCTGAGAAGTTTTAAGCATAAGTTTTATATCAGTGTCCAAACTAGTCCCCAATTTTTATCTGTTAGTGATTTAGGCTCTATATACGCCTCGGTAATTGTGCCAAACAGGAAGAAAAAGCCAAAAATACTCTTTTCCTCTCCAAAAACCCGAGAAAAAACACCCTATACCCATGGGCTCCAACCGACCCTTTTACCTCCAACGGGGTTTACGTCGTTTGACCCATCGGCAGCCACCACCTTGCTACACGCGCTGGCCAGAGAGGAGCGGAGGGAGGAGGCAAGCTCGACCCTAAAATTTTCCGGCCACCGGACGCCGTACGTGCCCAGATCGAGCCAGCGAAGCTCGACGGCCAGAGTTTTTCTCTGTCCTCGATTTGTGTGTTTTCCAGCCAATCCAGCTCATCCCATACCTCTATCCCACCGTTTTCGACCTCTCTAAGTCCATTTCCGGGGTTAGATTTCCCAAAATTCCCACCGTTTGAGAGATCCCTCAAGTTTAAACTCAGCTGAAACTTTACCTTGATTTTCCGGCCACCGGAGGAGTCACCGGACCAAGGTAAGGCTACTGGTGAACTCCTTGTCTCTTGGGCTTTCCATAGACATATAATTTGTGAATTTTGGAGATCGTTTGGAAATTTTCCTATTTTCGGGTTATTTTATTAATCTTTCGGATAAAATTAGACTGTGTTTGGACAACAATTGGTCAAATCAGTTGAAATTGGAGTTGGATTAGTGCAATTAGATATTATTGGAACTGTTTGGTGGGTCAATTGCGAAAAATTAGGCTTAAGGCAAAAAGCCCCAATTTGGAGTACCGGGTTTGAAGGGGACACGGTATAATTGGACCGCCCGATGTCCAATTTCGAAAATTTTAGAGTTCGATAAATTATTGTAAGGCATTTGGGTTATAATAATGCCTCTAGTTTAGTTATTGGAGCCTGAGAAATATTTTTATATTATGACAGGCACTGGTACTGAGACCGGAGGTGAGCCTGCAGGAGAGCAGAGTTGAGCAGCATCTGTACTGTGAGTGGTTATATTATTTTTAAATGATTTGAGTATATAGTATAGTACATATGTGGTTTAAATATTTTACATTTATATATCATTTGATTGGAATGTTGTTTTATGCGTATATAAATATTTGCTTCACATATATGCGTTATCATTTTATATGGTTTTTGAGAATATTTTAAGTGATTTTCAGTTTTAATGGGTCCACAAATGGACTTGTGATATTTAAATATCTTGGTAATTAAATTGAGAATTTAAATCATTTTGGAAACTATTTGGTTTGAGAAACTAGATTGAAAATCATATAATTTTAAGCACGATTAAATATTTTATAATTTTATGTGCTTAAAATTGGTTTATGGTGAATATATTTCACTGTGGTATTTCTGGTTTTCGTATGAAATGATGATTTGAAAATTTTGAAATATTTTAAACAAGCGGTTGAGCTTAATAGTTAAATTATGATTTATGATATAGTATTGTTTGGAACAGTATATATACAATCTTACAAGATTGTTTCATGAATACTGTAATGGTTATTTTAAATTGATGTACCATGTAATGCCAATACCTTAGATCAGTATTATATTATATTATATTACCGCGCGCTGGGTTTATTACAGTGCCGTGAGGTTGGTTTCATCCAATGGTTATCTATTATTACCACGGACTGTGAGGTCGGGTTTATCCGACGGTTTGTTATTATTACCACGGTGCCGTGAGGTTTGTATCATCCAACGGTTTATTATTGCCACGGACTATGAGGTTGGGTACATCCCGATGGTTATTTATTATTTCCACGACACTGTTCATATATTGAGGGTCGTGAGGTGGGTGTAACCCGCAGTTTGTATATTGGTATATCGTATGGTACATTGTATATGTTTATATATATTGTTGATTTACAAATATTGTGGTGATTTCTGCATTTTTATATTTATTTGGTGGAACTGTATTCATTATATTTTATGCCCAAATGTTTATATCATGATTTGAGACATTTCATAATATTACAATGATCGTTCCTTCATACTTTTGAGCATCGGTTTTCATGATATTAATTGGGGTACAAGTTTGGGTTTTTGTGAAATGATTTTTAAACGGGGAACCTTTCAACGAGTGGAATGAGAAGTCTTGAGAGAAAGATTTTTCGGAAATAAATCATTATTTTTTTATTATACTATGCCACTCACTGATATTCTTTATCTCACGATTTATTGTTTTAAATTCGTTCCCCTAGGCCCAGGCAGTTAGTAGCAGTCTACCTCGCGCACAGCGTACCGCTTGTTTCCTCCCACTACAGTAGCCGTATTTATCCTTTCTTTACCTATTGTTATCTTCTGGACTTATTTATTTCTTATTTGTACTCATAGACCTTGTTGACACTCTTAGAATGCTCTGATATTAAATTTGGGACTCTATAGAGACCATGGTATTTATGTTTTGGTTATGGCCTGTAGTACCTTAGGCCGGTTGTGGACTTTCATGCTGTTGTGGATTTATTTATATTTATATGTTGGGGTATTGTTGATATTACTTGTGTGGGTTGTCCACGTGTTAAGTGGAGTTCCATGGGATATTCTTAGGAATTGTCCAGTGGTACTTCACCAGGCGGGCCCATTAGGGAAATCCTGGAAGGGTCCTCGGGGCGGGTCCTGTCATTAATATTTCCAAGATCATCATCCTTGGTAAGAAAAAATATCATCTATTCCCTCTTCAAAATCATCTCCAAAGTTACCTTTTCCGAATTCTTCTCTAGGTCGACCACTGCCTCCATGGAAGTCTTGCCTCAAATTTGGTCCACCTTGTTAAGTTTCTAGCCTGTCCATTTTTTGGTCTATATGATCAAAACGAGCATTCATCCATTGTAATTATTCCAAGATTGCCATCATGTCCGTGTGGTCACCTCCACTTCCCGAAGCTCGGGAATCACCTTTGAATTCTACAGATTCTTCTTCATTAATTCTTAATGGTACATCTCCTCTTTGCACCCTTGAATCTGCCATGTTAGTATAACTAAAACAAAAAATAAAATAAAACCTCACCAGATTCACTCCTTCACGTGTTTCACTCAAACAAGGTCTCAACACTCGTGTTTGCACACTAGCTTCAGCTTTTGACCCTTTTTTAAGCTCACACTCTCTTGCTTTTTTTCACTTAAAGAATTATCTCAACGTTCTAATTAAGACACCCAGTAAACAGCAATTAGATCACAAGTATATTTTAATTAAACTTATCAACAAAACATTAGCAAAAAGCAAGCAATACTGACTGAATTAATAAAACCTAGTTCTCGGCTTTGCTAAGCAAAAACAAGGTGAATCAATAAGCAAGTTGTTGGAATGAAATAAAAGTTGTCCAGAATATGAATGAACCAATAATTCAAGGATAAAATATAGAGAAAGAAATTCAAACACGAACAAGAATCAAATCGAACAAAAATATAGTACAGTTGTTGGTTGTTGTTATTTGTAATTCAAGTTTTGTATCAAATCCTTTAACTATTTTTAATCCAAATAATTTTTGCACTCAAAAGTACAAATATCCAACAGCAAACTTGAATTTCCAGCAACTCCAAATATTGAATAAATAAGCAACAACGCAATAGTTCCAACAAATTTCCAGCAAACAATTTCAAATTCCAACTTTAACCAAATCGGCCTTTTTTTTTTTATTCGGCTTTTCTCCTTCTTTTTTTTTTTAAACTCACAAAATATAATATCAACTGCAGTAGCAAGAATTAACAACTAAATTGCAATTTCAACACCAAATAACTACCAAACCCGAGACCACACAATGCAAAGTTTGCAAAATTGGTGAATTTTGTATTTGTTTCTGCAAACACACTTCTTTTTTTTTTTGGAGTACATGAATGCAAATATTTAAGATCGAAAACAGCAAATAAAAATCAACAATAAACTAAATTATCAAGAAAAATAATGAAAAACAACCAACAAACTAGAAAGCAAAAATACGGTAAAACAAGAAAATGGCTAGGAATAAATTTTTTATTTTTAATATGTAGAATGTGTACAATGATAGAAGCAACCTTAACCTAATGCTAAAATTGCAGATTAACACAAAAACAAATAAAGAAAATAAAGATAAATCAAATATGAACAAAATTCGGTTCTGATATCAAATGATACGAACTTAGGTCGACTCACGCCTAAATCCGTATTATATTAGCCCAGTTCTCAATTAAGTTCAAGTTCTTATGGAAAATCTTAACCCCTAACTAATCTGTGATTAGAAATCTTGGTATAATGGAGATGCCACAATAGGTTATAGAAGTCCTATTGATAAGTTAAAACTAAAACACTCACTCCCTAATAGTGTTTTAGGTGTTCAAAACAAACAAAAAGAATTCTATCTTACAATTAATTTTTTGAGTATTATTGAAGGTGTGTTCTTCCTAAAAACCAAGCCCTTAAATAGGCTAGATTCATAAAACAATAAAACCCTAAAAATGTCGGACAAAACCAGCCAAAAGGATTAGGAAACCAAATTTGGCTGAGTTTTCTCTCTCCTTTCCTAATCTAATTTTGATTAATTAATTATTTTATTTTGAATTGGAAATTAATTAATTTACAATGAAAATAATAAAATAATAACTTTCGTAAGTTGATTTTTCCAGCAAATAAATAAATAGAAACCAAATAAAAGACTAATTTCCTAAAACAAAAAGTCAAAATCAAATTAAGAAACAAATTGACTGTCTTTCTAACTAAGATGTTTTCGACCAATTTAAGCTCCAAATCAGCTTCCATGTACCTTTTAGGATGCCAAATAGGATGATTATTGAGTGCCACACACGGTGCCCATGATTGGAACAAAGAGAAAATGTCAACTTAGCAAAATACAGTAAAGTCAGCAAACAATATAGCAATTTTCGACCAAAACTCGTCCTATGCGCACAAGCCCATTTTGTTTGCCTTTGATTCTGTCTTGGCTTGATTCCATTACCTCTTAGTGATATTCATTGAATCCACGAAGAGTTGGAACCATTTCTTACTGCCCGGGGTCCATATTTGCACGAAAACAGTTACCTAGGTCTGTATCGGGATCCACCACTCGGATGCTTAAAATGGGCTTTGTATCTTCTGGTATTGACAATCCCTTTTGATAATGGATTACTCCCCGTATAAAAGTAGCCAGGTTGTCCTTGCATGTCTTGGCTTGAGCCCTAGTGATTGACCCGGCCTTCATCCATATTGGGTCAGTACCCTAGCGAGTAGTTGGTTGTGCGAGTTCGGGCGGATTCTCATCAGTCCATTACCCTTTTACTTATTTATTTGTGTTTATTTTTATGAATGTACAAAATTAGATTTATTGGGATGGAAAAAAGCGTACAAGTAGCTAAGTTTGATGGGTGGTTTGATAACTTAGAAATCAAGTAAGCACTAAGAACTGGACTATATTTGGATATAATTGGACAAATTGGATAAAATTGAAATTGAATTTATTTAATTAGGTGCTAATAGGACTCAATAAAAAGTTTCATTTCATTAAATTAGCCTCTAGATGAAGCACCTCAATTTTGGGTGTAGGGTATTTAGGACTCACAATAGAATTGAACTACTTGGTGTTTGGAACATTGGTATGCACCAATGTCTTAGATTTAATCTTAGAAGCTTGAGAAATATTTTATTATATTATAGGCATCCCTACTAAGCTTAAAGGTAACTTTGAGGAGGAATTGAAGTGGACATCAGTGATATCAATGAGCTGTTATCACAGATGTCAATGAGTTGTTTATATTTTTAAACGATTTTTGGGTATATTAGTACAATTATATATATATATATAGACAGTCCGTCTATGGTGCGGACGGTCCTGATGCAGACCACAGTATTGGTGACAGTTTTTCATAGTATTGGTGAGTATTTTCTAAGAAACCGTCGTTAATACTATGAAAAACTGTCATTAATAATGCGGTCCTCATACAGACCGTCCTCACCATAGAATTTCCATATATATAGATATCTATGGTTTGAATATTTTATATATATGGGGTTTGGTTTAAATACTTATCTACATGTATTAATCTTTTCATATATGTGTTCATTTGACTTTTGACAGTATTTTAAATAATTTTAAATTCAAAGAATTTATGGTGAACTTGAAAATTTTGATATTTAAATATCTCTATATTTGAATTGATGTTTTAGTCCTTTTCGAAAATAATTAGTTTTGAGAAAATGGATTTGAAATTGTATATTTTTAAACATATTTAAGTATTTATATTTCAAAATACTTAAATATGGTTTATGGTAATATATATTTCTCTGTTGGTATATGTTTTAGTAAGAAATGATGATTTTGAATATTTGGTACATATAAATAAATGGTTGGATTTAAATATTAATTCTGGTTGATGATATTATATTTATTTGGGAAATATATTTGTTCAGGTTTGATCTATATTTATTTGTTTTATTCATTTTTGTGTTATTCTGCAATTTTAGCATTAGGTTAAGGTTGCTTCTATCATCATACATGTTCTGCATTTTTTTTTTAAAAAATAAAATTCATTCCTAGTTAAGTTAGGATTTCCTAGTTTTACCTATTTTTGCTTCCTAGTTTGTTGGTTTTTTTCATCATTGTTCTTGTTAATTTTGGTTTTTGTTGATTTTTCTTTGCTGTTTTAGTATTAAATATTTGCATTCATATATTAAAAAAAAAAAAAAAAAACTGCACATTTTTATTCTTGTTGTTGGAGGCCACAAGTTTGGTGAATTTTTTCTATTGGAATTGCAAATTTTGGTGTTGATTCTTGTTACTGCAGTTGTTTTATGTTCTGTGAATGAACAAAAAAAAAAAAAAAAGAAGAAGAAGAATTTGATTTGTTTGCTGGATATTATTGGAGCTGCTGAATTGTTGCATATTTATTCATTATTTGGAGTTTCTGGAGAGTTATTTTTGTTGTTGGATATTTGAATTTTGGATGTTTAAATTATTTGGATTAAAATTAGTTGAAGAATTTGATACAAAACTTGAATTACAAGAACAACAACCAACACTATTCTATATTTTTGTTCGATTTGATTCTTGTTCGTGTTTGAAATTCTTTTTCCTAAATTTTATTCTTGAATCCTTAATCTCTTACCATCTATTCCAGTTCTTATTAATTCCAAAATTTTCTTGTTGATTTGGCTTAGTTTACTTAGAAAAGCTGAAAACTAGGTTTTGTTAATTCATTCGATATTGCTTTCTTTTTGCTACTGTTTTGTTGATAAGTTTAATTAAAACATACTTGTAATCTAATTGCTGTTTTGTGGGTGTTTTATTTATAACTTTAAGATAATTCATTGAGTGGAAAAAGGCAAGAGTGTGTGAGCTTAAAAGAGGGTAAAAGCCAAAATACGAGTGTTGAGACCTTAATTGAGTGAAACACGTGAGGGAGTGATTTTTGGTGAGAATATATTTTATTTTGCATTATTCATACTAACATAGCAGATTTAAGGGTTAGAAGAGGAGATCCACTTTTAAGAATTAATGAAGAAGAGTCCGTAGAATTCCATGGTGGTTCCCGAGCTACGGGGAGTGGTGAACAAATGGACATGAGGGCTATATTGGAGCAATTTTAATGGATGAATGCCCCATTTGATAACATAGATCAAAGGATGGACAGGATAGAAACATCACAAGGAGGGCCAAATATAAGGTTAGATGCTCATGGAGGTTGAGGTCAAGGTCGAGGTCGAGGAGGCCGAGGGCGACCAAGAGAGGAATTCGGGGGAAGTAACTTTGGAGATGACTTGGATGAGAGGTTGAAGAAATTTTTGAACCTCAGGAAAGGCCAATCCGTGGGAGACCAGCAAGGAATGAAGATGATGATCTATAAAATATCAAGGTAAACATTCCACCTTTTATGGGAAAAAGTGATCCGCGAATGGAGTTGATTTTTGATTGCCACAGCTATTCAGAGGCTAAGAAGGTGTAATTGGCAGCAATGGAATTTGGCCATTATGCACTCCAATGGTGGACCAATGAGCAAAGCACCCGAAGGAGAGTTGGTGATGACTTGATTACTACATAGCAACAAATGAAAGGAGCCATGAGGAAGCGATTCGTACCATCACACTATCATAGGTTGCTGCATCAAAGGCTTCAATCTTTATCTTAAGGAAGTAGGTCCGTGGAGGATTATTACAAGGAGATAGAGATGCTTATGATGAGGTTAAGCATGAATGAAGATAGGGAAGTAACCATGCCAAGGTGTTTAGGTGGTTTGAATCGTGAGATAGCCAATCAACTAGAATTGCAACAATATATGGAATTGGAGGAGATGTTGCATGTGGCTATTAAGCTTAAGCATCAATTTAAGAGGAGGGGTACAAGGTCATGGTTTGAAGGTGTTTCCAACAGTGGAAGATCAAATCCAAGTGGCTGGAGAAATAATCCTACCTTTGAAAACAACCCAAAGCCAAAAGTTGGAGAAGAAAGTTCAAATCAGCCAAGGAGAGAGACTAGAATCGAATCTGTCCAAGCAAACAAAAATGAAGATAAATCTGATCCTAAACCTTCTAAAACTCATGAAATTGTGTGTTTTAAGTGCCAGGGACAAGGACACATTGCCAATCAATGCCCGAATAGGAGGATCATGGTGCTGAAAGGTAATGGTTAACTAGAATCCGAAAGTCAGGAAAGTGGGGGAGAGGCCGAATTGGATGATGAAGAACTTGGAGGGGATGAGCATGAGGAACCCGAAACACTCCAACCTTCAAGGGCTGACTTGAGCTTAGTTGCAAGGAGGGTCCTTGCTGTATACAAAGATGAGAATCAAATTTAAAGAGAACATCTTCCACACCCGATGAGAAATTCAAGGTAACATATGTAGTATGATTATAGATAGTGGAAGTTGTGCAAATGTAGTTAGTAGAATGGTAGTTGATAAATTAGGCTTAACAACAATTAAACATGTAGAACCATATAGCTTACAATGGCTTAATGATAGTGATAAGAGGAAAGTGAATAAACAAGCCAAAGTAAAATTTGGCATAGATAAATATGTGGATGTTGTGTTGTGTGATGTTGTGCCTATGCATGTTGGTCATATATTGTTGGGGAGGCCATGGCAATTGAACAAAGATGCTATACATTATGATAGAGAGAACTCTATTGTTTTTAAGCTTAAAGGCAAGAATGTTAAGCTGGAGCCATTGAACCTGAAGGAGATTTTTAAGGACCAATTACAAATGCAACAAAGTAGGGAAGCCGAGAAGCTCAAAGAAAAGGCTAGTATGTCACCAACGGTTTCACCATCCATTCAAGAGGGGAAAGGTGAGCTAGCTGTCCAAGGTAAGTCCTCTAAAACCCAGGTTGAATGGAAAAAATTAAACAAAGCCGAGAGTGAGAAACTTGGAATAAAAGTCGAGAATGATGCAAAATCCAATGAATCCGTGAGTGAGAAAGGAAAAGAAAAATAAAAAATTTTATTTGAGTTTTGGGGATGTTAATAAAGCTATCTTGACTAAGAAACCATTGCTGGTCATGAATCATAAAGATGCTTATTTAAAAATGTTTTTGTTGTATAGAACTTTATCTGCCTTTTTGAGAGCTTTACTTTGTGAAAATTTGAAAATTTGGAAGAGATTATTTGCTAACTTTAAAAGGTGTAATTTTTTCCATAATAAGCATGTATTTTTATATTTTTTGTGGTATAAATAACACAAAAATTCTCACTAAATTCACTCCCTCACGTGTTTCACTCAAACAAGGTCTCAAGACTTGTGTTTGTACACTAGTTTCGGCTTTTTGACCCTCTTTTAAGCTCACACGCTTTTTCTTTTTTCCAATCACAAAAATTTCTCAAAGTTCTTATCAAAACACACATAAAACAACAACTAGATCATAAGTATGCCTTAATTAAAAACTTATCAACAAAACGAAAAACTAAAACAAACAAATACCGAGTATATTGACAAAACCTAGTCTCGGCCTAACTAACAAAAAATAAAGTAAATCAACAATCAATATTTGAAATTAATAAGGAGCAGACCATAATATTAAGAGATAAAAAATTTAAGGATAAAAATTTAGGAAGGAGATTCAACAACGAACAAGAACAATTTTGAACAACATATGGAATAGTTGTTGGTCGTAGTTCTCGTAATTTAAGTTTTTTTGTTTGAATTCTTTACCAATTTTAATCTAAAAAATTTTAGCACTCAAAATTCAAATTTCCAGCAGCCAATATTGAATGAAATAGCAGCAACTCCAACAATTCTCAAGCAAACAATATTCAAACCTTTCAAACTTCAAAACTGGCCTTTTACAATTTTTTTTTATTCGGCTTTTGGTTTTTCTTTTCTTTTTCTTTTTTTTTTTGTTCTTTTTTTTTATATCACAAATAAAATGATGTAAACACAATTTCCAGCAGCACAACACAGTACAAAAACTGCAATTCCAAACCAAACACAAGCTCAAACCCCGTGGCCACACAAATTGCAAATTTTGTGAGTTTGCAATATGTTGCCGCAAATCCTTCTTTTTTCCTTTTTTTTTTTTGTTTTTTGAATATATGAATGCAAATAATTAAGATTAAAACAATAAATAAAAATAAAAAATAAACAAAATTAACAAGAGCAATAATGAAAACCAACCAACAAACTGGAAAACAAAAATACGGTAAAACAAGGAAACCTAATTTAACTAGGAAACAAATTGTTTTTTTTTTTTTTTTTTCATGCAGAACGTGTATGAACTAAGAACAATATTAACTTAATATCAGAATTACAGGATAGCACAAAAATAAATAAAATAAATAAGATAGATCAAACCTGAACAAAATCTTGGCTCTGATACCAAATGATATGAATATAGGTCGACTTGCTCCTAAACCCGTATTATATTAGCCCAAATCAAAAAATTAAGTTCAAGTTCTTATGGTAGCCTCAACCCCTAATCAACCTATGACTAGAAACCTTGGTATATCGTAGACACCACAATAGGTGATGGATATCCTATTGATAAGTCAAACTAAAACACTCACTCTCTAATGTTGTTTTAGGCATTCAAAGAGAACAAAGAGAATTCTTTCTCACAAGTTATTTTCTGTAAAAATTCTAAATTGTATTCTCATTGAAAAATAAACCCTTAAATAGGATAAAGTCACAAAACTAAAATCCTAAAACACAAAGGTAAAATTCGCCCATAGTGAAGGAAACATGATGTGGCCGAATTTCATGACTTTCCTAAACTAATTTGGATTAATTAATTCCTTTGTTTTGAATTAGGAATTAACTAATTTACAACAAAAATATAAAATATCAACTTTCCTAAGTTAATTCGTCCCGCAAACAATTAATTAAAAACCAAAATAAAAGATAGTTTCCTAAAACAAAAAGTTAAATTCAAATTAGAAAACTAATTGACTAGTTTGACAATTAAGCTATCTTTGACCAATTTTCAGCATGTAAAGGATCTAAATCAGATCCAATGTGCCATGTAGGATGAAAAATAAGATTAATTATGATTCCCATATGTTTTCTTTTATTGGAACAAAGAGAAAGAGCTTAATCATCAAGATACTTCAATCCCAGCGGCAAAAGATGCATTTTCGGTCAAAAATGTCTTCCATGCGCAAATGGCCTCCTTGGTTGCTTTTGCTTCTACTTTGACTTGATTCCATGACCTCTTAGTGATATTAATTGAGTTCAAGAAATGTTGAACCCATTTCTTGCTACCCGGAGTCCACAAATGCACTAAACTAGCTATCCAAGTCCATATCTACCTTCACCACTTGGATGCTTAAAACAGCCTTTGAATCTTCGGATATTGACAAACCCTTTTGAGAATTGATAACTCCTTGTATGAAGCCAGCCATGTTGTTCTTAAATCTCTTGGCTTGTGCCCTAGTGATTGGCCCGGTTGTCAACTGTATAGGATCAACACCCTAGCAAGTTGTCGCTTGTATGGGTACAGGTGAATTCTCATCACTTTTCACTACAAAATTGATTGTGAGATAGAAGAGATTTGCGATGATTGTCAAAACAATTTTTGTAGGAATATATGCATTTATATAGAGAATTTAAACATATGTTCTTGAAGCCAAACAATTCTTCTAATAGGTGGCATAGGCAATCTAACAAGTGGCTCATGAAGCAGTACGTGATGTAGGAATGACAATTTGTCCTGAACAGGCTGATACCCAAAGTGCACCGCCCCACTCAAAAAATCGAGATTATGGATGGGCTTGGGGCAAAGGTTTAAAACCCGAATCAAGGATGGACTGAGTTCGGGGAATAAAAATTCCGGCCCAAACCCAATACGGTATATATATATATATTTTTATATAATTTCATTTATGTAAAACATCATTTTCTTCTTTTCTTAGAAGCCCTAATACTAAGCCCTCAACTTTGGCCACCGACATCACCTTGATGTATTTTGTTGTATTTTTGTAACATTTCAACCATTTTATTCATAAAAGAAAATTTTTTTTTATATAAAATTCTCAAAAAAAATTATATCAATTATTTTTTTTTTTTTTAAAAAAAGTGGAAAACCATCCCACCCCGTTCCTGATTGGGAAATTCCCCTCCCCGTCCTGCCTATAAATAAATGGGGAAACCGCGAAGACAGATAGAAAATTTCCCATGAAGATAGGGACAGGGATGAAATTTTAAAAATCGGTCCCGCCCTGCCCCATTGACATTCCTAAAGTGATGAACATGCTATAAAACTATTTAGGAAGTGCATCACTCATTCCCACATAGCAAACTGCCTAAACATAAAGCATCAAACTTAGCCAATATATTATTACTCCTAGACATGATAATTTATAATTTAAATTTATAATATTGGATTATATTTGTATTAGTATCACTCTATAAGACCAAAAAATAATTGATAATGATTTAGAACCATTAGATTCGTTGATATATAGGATATTTATGTAATTTTATATAATAAAATAATTTTATTCTAAAACTAATTTTATATAAAATTTTAAATAATGATAAATTGTTTTAGATTTATTATTTTCTAATAATTATATTGGATTTTAAATGATAGCTTGGTTAGTAATTTTTGAATATTTTAAATTGACAATGTATATTCCATAATAATTATGATGGATAATTTATATGAATTTAATTTGTAATATTTTGAATTGACATATTAATGCATGTGGAATTTTAATATGTGGATGCTTTTCTTTGTTTTTTTATTTTTTTATTTTTTTAGATGTTTATTTATCAACAAACACTTCCAGTTGATTTTTTTTTTAATAAAAAGAAAAAAAAAAGGCTTCATTATATCATTTTAATATCTAAACAAATTTTGATACATGTGCTCAATGAGTTAATGAGTTGAATAATAGGTTACATGGGTTTGAAGCTATATATATTAATACAAAAGCTTAATAGATTGTGTTTAAGTCAAAGAAGTTTCAACGAACATGATATAACACGATACGAACACAGCTTAACATGATACGTTGCCAGACCTATTTTAAAATAATAATAAAAATTCGACAAATAGCAAAGTTACAAATAGCAACCCAACATTCTTTTTTTTTTTTTTTTGGGCTAAAATATTGTAACCCAACATTCACACTTTTAGTATAAGTATGGATAATTTAAAAAGAAAATAAAACCCCTTTTTTTAAGTCAAAAATCATCCATCCAAAATAACGCTGGATCTACAAATTTTTGGATCCAGCTTTAACTCCAAAACCCATTCAAATTTGAAAGTCATGTCTACCTATAGCTATAACTACTAAAACAATTATAACTTTCTCTAAAAAATTTCAAAATTAAATTCTTCAAATTCTATGAAAAGTTTATTCCAAAACTTTTTTTTTATAGGTAACTCATTTGGTTATTAGTCCATTTACATAGACTAACCCCAAAACTATCCTCAATGATTGTTAAAGTCATCATCACCTATCCTATGGAGCTATTTGTACAATCCTTTCAACCTCAATAAGTCTAGATTATAGTCATATGAAAATAAATAATATAAAAAAATTAGAAGTTAAGAAGCAATTATGCCCCTATTGCATTTCAATTTCAAATAGGTAAAGAAAAAATTGTTTTTTCTTCTAATTACAAACAATATCACACAAAAACATTTGCAAAGTTATTCATACTAAATAGATTCTATAAACATTTAAAACTTCCTATTTTAAAATTTATAAAAATTGCAGGTTTTACGTCGCCTCTCCAATTTTTACTCCAAAAGTTAAGACTTTTACGACAATTTTGCATCTTCTTATAGAACCTCCAAGCATGATTAACTCAAGACTCCATTGCCTAGCTTTTTCCACCATTCTGTCATAGTTTTCAACAAACATCCATTTTTTGCTCAAATTTTAGGCCTAGTAAAATCCTATACAACACGATAATACGACACGAACCCACACGATAATTTACAGATTTGGAGTAACGATATTATGTCGGGTCTATGTCGGTGTCACCCAATAAGACCCAATAAATTAACATGTATTAACGGGTAAAACACGATAAACCCATTAGATCCATTAAAAAGGGATATTTTGGTAATTACATAAATTTTATAATATTAAAAATACTTAATTTATTGTTAAACATGTATTAATTTATTTTTTTAATTTAATTTTTAAAAAATCTAAAAGTAAATAAGAACCTTTGTAATTTTTTTTAAAAAATATTATTTTATTATTTTAAATCAAAGTGAAATTAAATTTTTAAATTTATATTTATTATTAATGGATTAACGAGTTGGATGACACGTTACACGAGAATTTATCGAATGGTTTCAGATTTATCTATTTTCACATTAAAGTTTAACAGATAATATTTAAGTTAATTTAATTTCAAACGAACACGATACAACACGACATAAACACAATTTAATACAATATATTGCCAGGCCTATCAAATTTGTAAAGTTTCCTTTCCTCGCAATCGGAGAACTGAAAATTACAACTATAAAGGGCAATCATCAACCCAACAGCCAGTAGAGTGAAACAATATGATGGTGACAAGCACTTAAGAAAATCCAAACTAACAAAAGTACGTTCGAGATGACTACAGCCCGACTTTCTCTGTTGTTTGACCATATAAAGAAAGACCCTTTAATCCACTGAGGAACTGTGTACAAATCTTCATTCTAATACTATCACATGGTCGAGTACCAAACTTCTCCTCATCGAAGAAAATTTCATCGAAATCACCAAAACCCACGTGAGAATGTTACATCTTGCTATTCTTATCATTTTATTCAATGAGTTGGCGTTCATGAAGTACGGGGACCATTGCCTATTTTAATAATAGGGCAACTTCAGCGTGTGATCATTATTATCCATCCAAGTATTTATTGTAGGAACGTATCTTTACCAACTAAATTAAGAAACACATAACGAAACCTTTAATTCTATTAATGGTGTGAGCAAAACTTTAGCAATATTCAAAATGAAATAAACAAATTAGTTGAAAATTATTCTTCAAGTACACAGTTTAAACCCTGATCAATTCGACATTGTTCACGTAAACAACATAGACATTCGAACTTCTCAACTATCACCCTTAAAATTAAATTTCCTTCTAGACTTTCAGCATCACATTTGGAATTACAAACAAATCTATATACCAATTGCCTAGTTGCTTCTATACTAACATTATTAGAACATGAGAAGGCCTTCATATACCCCTCTCACTAACAGACCTACTGGAATATCCCAAATGATCAAAAAGGGCACCGTGGAATTACAAACAAATCTATATACCGATTGCCTGGTTGCTTCTATACTAACATTATTAGAACACGAGAAGGCCTTCATATACCCCTCTCACTAACAGAACTACTGGAATATCCCAAATGATCAAAAAGGGCACCGGCATGGTTCGATTCCCCAAGTCTTTGCATAGTCTTCTATTGTTCTATCACTGCTAAATCTTCCTGAGCCAGCAGTGCTAAGAATGCTCATTCGAGTCCACTTCTCCTGATCAACAAACGTTTTATCAGCAGCAGCCTGCAATCATACTCAATCAAGTTAAATCATATACTACATTATTTTGTATAGCATAATTGCTTGCCGTTGGAGTCAGATTACCTGTGCCTCGAGATAGCCTCCAAAATCAGAACCTAGGAGATAGAAGTCCTTACCAACCTCCACAGTATCACATAGTGATTTAAAATAGTCTTTGAAGCCAAAATAACCATCTCGAACCATCCTATACATAGTATACAAGAATTTTACAATTTCAGGAAACCACCAGCTTGTTTTTACAAGGTGTAAAAATGAATCATATAGTTAACTGAAGAAACTCTAGACAAGACACAAACGTAGCATACTGCTGGTTATCACATACATAAGCCTAACAAATGCTTCTCTAGCCAATTCATCCTATCTGGTTTTAACCTGGAACTAACTAAATTGTGGTACAGCTTAGAATTAGTTTCATTCATAGACATTACCCTTTCTTCAATAAAATTTTGGGAGAGAGAGAGAGAGAGAGGTAGGGATGGAAAAAGAAGGGCATGTTTATATAGACCACTAAAACTGCAAGAACAACATTGGCAACGTAAATTCTAAGAAACAACATTAAATGAATCTTTACAAAAGATATTTCATATTACATTCCATCATATCATACAGCACTAACATGTTACTTTTAACATTCCAAGTTCTGTAACAAATTCATCATGACAAGAAGACAAAAATAAGTTGTCACCCGTTGTCACCAGACAATTGAGCATAAAAGGACTATTTTTAATAAATTTTGAAATGATTAAAGCATCTTATGGTTGAGAAGAACATATACAACAGCATTGACAAGATCCCTCACAAATTCCCTTTAGTCAGTTTTGAACTTTCCATTCAAATTCAAACATGTCCCATGGCAAGAATATTATTCAATCAGGATCATTAGAACGTTGACACATTAGTATCACTGTAACCATTCTTGTTTCTCTAGTTAAAAGGTTGTAAAAAATTGTTCATGAAGACACAATATTTCAATATAATGTAACTTTCATGCTGCAAGTCAAACCAGATTCCGATGCTAATTTCCTAGTATAGTAGACTTGACCATTTATGAAACATTGTATGGAATGATCATGACCAGATACCAGTGAAGTGAAAAAGGAAAATAGCAAATTGCACACCTTACAACACGAGCAAATTGTAGATTTACTTTAAGGTCTACTCCTTTTTCACGCAATACAGGGACATCATGCACCCTTGCACCAAACAAAAACTGTAGAAAGAAAAACTTCATCAGAAACTTGTCATTGTGTTACTGCTGGTAGTTATACCTTTGATGGTTATTTCTTATGAAACACCATCACAAGCACATAATGATTTATATACCAACATATGTAGAAAATGTTACAAAAAAACCTAGATGCTCCACAAAATAAAATACCGCACAGTAGGGTAAATTCAGAAGCATTGGACATCTAATTTTCAGTTTACTCTAAGCTGTTTGTATCCTTTCTCACAGACTTTTTGGCATCTTAAAGAAAATTTTGTCTACTAGAATTATTAATGTTTGCAAACTGCAATATCCATATTGGTTCAGTATGACCAAGTTATTTACATCCTAAAGAAAATTTAATCTATAAGAACATTTTTCTTACATTGTCCAATTCTATATCTAACAGCTAATACGAACAAAGTATAAAGTTTCATTGCTTAAATGTTTGCATTGTCATTTTCAGGGAAGAGGCCACCACTTTAGTTTCATTTATTCAAATGGAAAAGTTTTGCAAACTGAGAGCAAATCAAGCTTAATAATAATAATAACAACAATAATAATAATAAGAAAAAGGGATTTTCATATGGTTTCTTGAGGGCCTTTGGTCAATGGTATCATCTATATCAGTTCTATACCAAGCAATATATTCAATAACTGAACATCGCAATGCTACAAAATACCTATACCACAGAAAGACATAAAGCAAAATTTCCAAACCTAAGATTTCCTATTAAACATGACTAAAAACTGGTATATTGTATTCATCTGCACTTTACAAACCTAAGAATTGCTATTAAATGACTTAAAAAAAATGGTATATTTGTATTCATTTGCACCTTCCCCTACATTACTTCTCTTTGTTATTCTAGATATCCACAACTTCCTAGTTAGAGAAATTGGTGGAAGAATGAGGTGGCCTTATTTAGATTTGATGCAGTTTTACCAATAACGTTCTCTTAAAGATTGACATTTTCGTAATTCCTAACTACCAAGAGGTTTTTTAAAATTTATCTGATGTATATATCATTTCCCTTCTTGAAAAGGGAGAGTAATTAAAGACATTGGGTATAACTAAGCTAATGCAAAGTTAAAGAAGTTGAATTTGATCAGCAATTCCCATCATCTCATTCAGCTGAGATAAATCTATTTTCAGTTTATACAAGTTTTTCTCAGCCATTCTATTTTATTCTTCCAGAAGGTTAATTTTTGCACATGCCATATCCTCATTATCTTTAGAGAGAGTCTAAGACCTATAGTAGTCAAGTTTATAAGAAGTTTATATGACAGTTACCATGTTGTCTACACCAATTTCTTCAATAATTTCAACTGTTGAACCATCTTCTGTAGCTAAGAGTAGACATCCATTCATAAGAAATTTCATGCTCCCGGTTCCTGAAGCCTCGTTTCCTGCAGTGCTGCATGTAACTACCTGTTATGCAATGTTCATAGATTCTCATGCCATCATGCAAGTGTGAACTCTCTTAATGTCTTCCAGTGCCTATTTTTGGGTCCCCATCCTTGGCTACATATATTTAAAATGCATTTAATCTTAACTTAAAAGTTTTGTTTTTGGTGGCTAGACTATGCCAGAGCATATTAGCCCTCTGTTCAAGTTTTCAAACCGAAGACTTGAAACACCTCAGAATTCACAAGGCCAGTGCAATTAATTTTAAAGGTTATCAAAAATTTAACTTAATTATAGAGCATTAGCACCACAACAAAGAAGAACCCAGCATAGTGTACAAAAATTCACTTGAAATTCACAAGAAAGAAGCATTGAAATAACTTGAACAAATGCATCTATTGTAACCATCAATAGGATAACTTCATATTTCATAGCACCATATATAAGAGCTTTACAATCATGGTATCAAAGTATCATATATTTATTATTTTTTTTCACCAGATTTACCAATATATATATATACATATATTTTCACCAGAATAATGTAATTTATGCAACAAATCTGAAAGTGTGAGTCAAAACTTAATGTGGGCAAAGATACTAAAATGCATTTAGAAATCAACTCAAGATAGCTGAAAATGAAAACATGAGTTCCATCAATCTGCATGCTACAGAATAACAAACCTTATGTGCTGTGAAAGATCAGCCCCTGGTATCACCAATTCAGCAACAGATACATTATAATCAGGAATGAAAACCTGGAACAAGAAGGAAAATTAGTCATGGTAACATCAAAAACCAAATCATTGTGAAAGTGCTGGTGTGAAAACATCACTTTCATTATTTCAATCAATAGTGCTGTAAAGCAAAGAGAAGAGTATAGGCACTAGCTAGCTTTGCTGGTAAAAGTCTAAAAATTGACCAAAAACTTGGGATGATGGGATAATATCCACAGGGTCACGAGTTTTGGCATGAGAAGCAATGGTATAGCAGTCCTCACTCCACAGGCCTCTGGACCAGAGGGGGTAAAAAATAAAAAAATAAAAAAATAAAGAACAAAGAAAGCAGAGAAGAGAAGAGGAAGAGGAGGTAGAAAGGATTTCTCCTACCAATTTTAGAAGATCTCCAACATCACTGTCATTGTTAATTTTTTCAGCTACAGCATGCCAAAGTTTGATTATCTTCTTTGCAATCTCATATCCAGGAGCAGCTTTCCCTCCAATTATGCAGACACGAGGTACAACCTTTCTTCTGTCACTCTTCTCCATATTCTGTAACAAAGTGAAGGTAAATACAAGCTAAAAACAGATGGGTCCTTGAGAAAAAAATTATTCTATAGTACAACGCCTATTCTAATCACATTCACCATCCAAACACACAGGATTCTTAAGATGACATTAGATAAGTCAGAATGACTAATGGGCTCATGGTGATTAGATTTTAGGTTTCCTAAATGATTAGTGACATGAAAAGGAAGGTCCAAAATGGTAGCCACAGGTGGTGTGGTTGTAAACTTCTTGATTTAAATTTCAGTGACAAGATGATGAAAGAGACGAGCAAAATAAGGGAAAGAAATTGCAATCACACTGAGGTTCTAGAAAAAAAAGAGGCAACTGATGACTTTTGTTAGTTTGTTTAATATTACAGCTACTGATAATAGTTTTCACCCAAAGCAAATAACATTCACCTTGATACAATCATACCGATGGATAATCCCTAGTATATTAAGCAACTGTCTTTTGTACTCATGTATTCGCTTTATCTGCACATCAAACATTGCATCTAAACTGACCTGCATTGAGAGTGAGACAGTACCATTAAGATCACTAAGATGCTTCTACGAGCAAATACTAAAAAAAATGTGAATATTGAAAGTTTATATCTATTTGAAGAGGAAAAAAATAATAAAATAAAATAAATAAAAACAAAAAACCAAAAAATAGAAATATAAATATATAAAAAAAAACACAAAAAAAGAAAGGTGCTATAAATTTTAAACGAACCTTCAAGCCACTCATTGCTTCAATGTATTCTGCAAGCCTCATCTTATTTACCTTCCTAACCTGCAGCATGATATATGTATACAATAAGCAAATATCTACAACATGTTATCCATTTTACTTCTGGAGCAACATCACAGCTAGGAAGTACCATCTTCCATTCAAGTTGTAGATCAGGATTTGCTGCATATTCACGGAGTCCAGTAAGAAGCTCAACATCCCTGACCCAGGCTTCTGTTCCAAGCCATTTTGAAATAAGAGAAGAAAGACTGGGATTGCTAACCACAATCCAGCGACGCTGAGAAATAACACAAACAGTAGATTATCCAAAGGAAATGTATATCAGTTGCAACAAACAGTAGATTATCCAAAGGAAATGTATATCAGTTGCAAAAATTTTAACAACTTTAAGCTTCAGCTACCGATGTGCAAAAGGTCAGTTCTGAATTTCTTTTTCTCTTCTTGAAGAAAACACAAAGATCATTCAATTACAAAGGAATATATACCAAGTAACTACTAATAGGTAGGAGATACAAAGTCTTCCTACCTGGGTAACACCATTTGTCTTGTACTGAAATTTCTGAGGCCACAGCTCATAGAAGTCCTATTGATGCAGAGGTTTCAGATGATTTTATTGAGTAGGGTGAAGTTAAGAATCTTAACAAGGTAAAATGACTAATAAATATTACCTTGAATACATTTGCTTTTATTAATTCCAAATGTGCTCTTGAAACACCATTCACAGTATGGGAACAAACAATTGACAGGTTTGCCGATCTAATACTCTGTCAAATCAAATGGTGATAAGAACAACTCACTTTTCTTCATACGAAAAGCAAACAATGCTCAAATAAGCTTCATAAGCAATAAGAATCTTTTATAAGCATTATAAATACCTTTACTGCACCTTCCTCAACAATTGACATCCGGGAAAGTCGGTTATAATCCAAACCTATTTTCTTCTTCAACTCCTCCACGAAATTGAAATTTATTTCGTACATAATCTGGAGAAAGCAATTTAAGAAACTCTCTTAAGGAAATTACTGTTAAAACTACAATTCAAATAACCATTTAAAGTAACATAAAAATTTGATGGAAAGACAATTAGGGATGCCAAAATTCCCTGCAAAGTCCAACCTTTAGTGTTGGTTTTGGAGTTTTATCATGGAGAAGTTTGTTCTCGTGGAGGAGCAGGTGTTATACTTCCACCCCTAACACACCCCAATACATAAATACATCAAATGTGTTTGTGTATTTACATTTATATGTATATATTTACTTTTGAATATATGATACTACAAATAAAATATTACATTTTTACATTATGTTTGAATACAATGTTCTATCTTTATATTTTGAAATTAACATGATAATATTTTATACGTATTTAAATTATAAGCAAGGAAACATGGCAAAAATGGGGAACCTATTTCCCCACCACGAAATACATATGCCCACCCCAACTAATATGAAACAGGAATTGCATGGGGATATGGGACAAAATTTTGGGTAGACACGGGGTGGAGAGAGCATCCCTTACCCCTGCAGTTTGGTCATTCCTAAAGAAAATCTTGGTAATGTACCAAAGCAAACAGACAAGTGTGAGTTTAACAAGAATCTCAAAAAACTACAACTCAATTTTGTTTAAAAACAATTAATAAAGTAACAACTCTTCAACAGGTTAAGTTGGTCTAGGGATAAGCCTCTCACACCCACTCCTTTAGGTTGTGGGTTGGAGTCATGCCCCCTCCCCATTAGTTTAGAAAATATTGTAAGCCTGACCAAAAGAAAAATAAAATAAAATAAAATAATAATAATAATAATAAATAAATAAATAAATAAAACTTTTCCAAGAAAAGATATCAGTATACATTCTGCAGGAAAAAAGATATTACTGCTAAAGTGCTATTGTTAAACACACTTTTAAAATTCATCCTTAATAAAAATGAAACAAAAGTAGGCCAAGCTATTTATATGGAATTGAATTATATCTGAAACACACCTGTAAATGCCGGGGGAGAAGGCTGCCCAGTAAATCAACAGGGATTTTTTCCAATCCTTCAGCTATTACTGTGTGTGTTGTAAAAGAGAATATCTGGCAAACAATGTGCCACGCTTTATTCCAATCCAAATGCTCTTCATCAACAAGAATTCTCATGACCTCAACTATTGCAAGTGATGGATGGGTATCATTAAGCTGCAGAGCAACCTGAATAGGAGAAATAAACATACTCTAAGAGAATAGAACAAAGAAGGCAAATTGAAATTAGTATAACTGCATCACCGAAAGAGATTTCCATAGAAAACAAAAAACATATAGATCCTAAAATATATGGACTAAAAACCATGGTGTCACAAAGATTACAAAAAGGGTTGACATCATGAAATTTCCACACATGATTACATCATAGGTTATAAATTGAAGCCATAAATATTTAATAACCAGCAACATAATAAAATATCATTTCAGAAAGCAAATGAAACAACTTAATTATCATGCAATAGAATGATTGCATTTGCAGTTAATGAGCTGTCCAATACAAATAAGTAAAAATAAGAAACATTGAATTAGTACCTTTTCCGGAAACTCATCGAAGTTACTATGAGCATCTTTAAATCTACGGATTATATCTTGTACAGATGCCGACACAAAGAAATATTGTTGTTTCAACCGCAGTTCCTTTCCCTGCAAAAAAGAAATGTAAGACAACAGAGAGAAATATCACTACATGGGTAAGCAATGGTAAAGCAAGTCATTCTAATGGTTGACAAATTGTGTATTATAACATGCAGCATTTTATGAAAAGTGTATCATGTTTTTTAAGGTGTTGCATTTCATCAGAAATACTTTTCTAACTATAATAAATTAAAAATAACATATCTATGGGAGCATATTTTCATTATGCATAACATCTTCCAAAAGTGGAACAAGTGTTAGAAGTGCATTCGATTGATTCAATATCGATGAATCTAGAAAAGAGAGTTGAGAGTTGGAACGAATATATAATAGGTGTTAAAGATATGCATATTTTCATAATCCTTGTACAATATCCATCTTAAAAATTAGTAAAAACATCAGGAGAGTAAACTATTCACATTGTTATTAAATCAATATAAAGGTTCTATAAACTTCCTAAACAATTAAATGTTCGTATTTTAATAAATGTTTCATTTTTTATGCCTTCATAATCTTCATCATTAGATGACAAAAAATTTTTGGTGCCTATTTTTTTATAAATTTTTGCATGTTGTATTTATTGGTGTATTTTACATGTCAATACGAAATATATCATGCATCGTGTGATACATTGTAATCTGTGATACACTAATGTCTTGTATCATTTTTCGTCCCAAACAAAATGTAATGTCTAATGTATTGTATAATATTAACAAAAGTAGCCTCTAATATAATAGAAACCACACCTATCTTCTCATATAGGATAGAGAATTTTCAAACTACAAAATATAAGTTGACAAAAAGATAACAAACCAACCTGATAAGAGCGGTCATCAGGGTACAAAACACTACTTATACTTTCTGCTTTCTGTCTACTGACAACAGCATTGATGTAATCACCAGTATTATAAGACTCCTACATATGAGATATGTTGCGAAGAAAAGTTAGCTTTTCCAAATTTTCAAAAAATGCAAAAACCACGTAGCAATTCTCCATTTGTACCTGAATTGAAAATTCTAGAATAACAAAATCCATGGCCATCCATGGAACTGAACAGAGAAAAAACACTCAACCACATATTTTGGCAAAGATTTGAGGAGCAATAAAATAAATATATCTAATTGTTAGCACCTCTTAGCACAATTTAGGCTTGATTTGCACATTTGCATAAAATTGAATATGGACTAAACTTACCATATCATATTGATCACTTGGTTTAGCAGCCCAGAGGCGAAGAGTAATGGTATTCCTTGTTCCATAACCAGGAATCAGATTGTCATAAGCTACAGCTTCAACCTAGAAGTATGAACAAAAATTATTTAGCTTAAATGAATAACTATATTTGTGAAGTTTTTAAAAGACAAAAAGCATCTTCTGCGATATAAAATTAAATGATTCAAAGGATTTACTTGGAAGCACGAACATTTAAAAAGGTTCATTGCCTTACCATTTCTCCAGGGATCCAAACTTTATATATTTCTCCATTCAAAGTTTCATCTTCAACACTCCCATAGAACTTATCAATCCATACAATAGAGATTAGAAATGGATGTTTAAAGAAATAAGGGATGGTAAGGCAATGTTAAAGAAGATACCAGTAAAGAACGAAACAGAAAAGAGAGAGAGAGAGAGAGAGAGAGGATACAAGGTGTATAGTACTTGCAAACCTTCACTGGATATGTCAGATGAATCCGCTCTATCTCCCATGGATTTCCAAAGTTCAACCAGTAATCAGGTTGCTCGTGCTGGAAGCCATCCATTATGACCTGGCGAAATAATCCATATTGGTACCGTAGTCCATAACTGCAAAACATAAAACAATTAGTAAATTACTATTATAACAATAGCATGTAAAATTACATACTGATCAATTAATTCAGTTTCCCAAAACCACTACAAATGCAACCACTAAAAAATTAGAAGTAAAATGATACACATAAAACTTAAAAGTTCGAATTATGGGATTGTAGCAACTTTGGATGTTTAGGAGCATGTCCTTTTTATTCTGAATGAATATATGCAGTGCTGGTCAGGTAAGAGGGTCCAGGGGCTAATCCTAGACTTTCCACTCTTGGAGAAAGAAAGTTACCACCAAACTATAATCAATGATAACCAAAAAAAAGATGAAGAAATTACGAACTGAAATCTATCAAGTTCAACATAGAATAGCCATACCCCCAGGCAGGATAATCCAAAGTTGCTAGGGAATCCATTTGACATGCAGAAAGACGAGCTAGGCCACCATTTCCAAGGGCAGCATCTCCTTCCTTTGAACATAATGACAAATAGTAGATGCATGAAAACAATAATAAAGGAAACTACATATGAAGCTAGTAATACATGAATGGAGTGCATTAATTTGTAGTTTACAATCGAAACTAGTTAGGGTATTTTTTTCAAGTTAATACTTAGTAGCATGATACTCATACTGCATACCCACACACGTACAGAGCTCTGATTTTTCATTGGAGAATTATTAGTAATTATAGAATTTTACATCAATGCCACATTTCTTTGATGAAAAGTAGATACCAAACCAAAGACATGAAAAATCAAAATATTGGACAAAAGCAATTTTTATTGTTTTTCTATTCTATTTGTACATAGACCTTCAAATTATTTCATGTTTGCAACTACAGAAAACATGGACTTTTTGGCAAAGGTAATCCTTCTCACACTTGCCTCTTCTTTTCCTGTAACCCCCAGGAAGTATTTTCTTTTTGGCACAAAGGAATGAAAATAGAGATCAGAAATATTGAAGCTTTAAGGATTTACGAATGTTTACTTTTTGTTTGGGTTAATAAAGAGAGTGACATTTAAAAGATCAATCTGTAGGAAATTCATCAACAGGCATGCAAGTTGCACATGCACACACAAAAGTGAGCACGTAAGGGTGATTACCACATAAGTTGTAAGTAACTTTTTGCTTATAAAGGAAATTAAAGCAAGAATTTGACCACGTATGTCTCCCTGCCCAAAATCTATACAGTAGGCAAAATAATCATAAGTAGTGTGAATCAAATACAGCCAAAATTAACCAGATATTCCCGAAAGTATATTCAAAAAATCATGAGTGACAATTCCTTGGTTTCATTGAACTTCTTTTCAAAAGAAAAAGCAAGGAACAAAACCAGCTGTCAGACTAACCTGCTCCGCCAAAACTTCAAATTCAAAACCAAGCTGGCTTAATGCTTCTGCATATTGGTCCCTGATACCAAGATTGATGACACTATTTGACAAGGAACGACCTGAGATTTGAAATACAATATATTGTTACAGCCACAACCTTATCATAAGAAAGTACAGAAACATTTTTTATAAGACCACAAGTCTAAGCAGCTAGGTGTTTCAAATATCGATACAATACATGTGGAATAAAGGGAAGATATCTAGGATAGGAAGTAGATAGAACCAATTAACATGCAACCTATATTTGTGATCCCAAATCCCATGCAATATATAAAAATTACAGAATCAAGATTAGGATCATCCATCATAAGGAGAATGATTTTGCAGAACAATGACACTAATACAAGGAGAGAAACATTATGAATGTGCACATTGAGAATGTGAAACCATATGGGTAAGACAACACATACACGATGACAAACCAGAAGGCCATGAAGGATATTGTATGTTCAAAGAAAATGATAAAAAGGTGGACAAAGAAAATAATAATAATAATGATGATAATAATAATAATAATAAGAAGAAAGAACGAATAATCAAGGAAGAAGACAAAACCATATGCACCATTCGCATCAAGTGCTTCAACTTTATAGCAGGTAAAGAACATGAACATTTATGTTTTCTTTTTGGGACACACGACGAGACAGACAATCGGGAGATTTTGAAGCAATTTACCATATGAAGCCCCTCAATTGGCATAAACATGAGACATCCCAAAGAATTAAACACACTCTTTTATTATTTTGATCAAAATGATTGACCCTGAGATTGATGCATTAATATGCTTATAAAAGAATATATAACTCAAAATACAGCAAAAAAACTTTACATATAGCAGAAAATGGTTATAAAAGATTGATGAATTGAAATAATCGTCCATACGTCAATAGAGAATTAATAAAGAATTCGTAGAAAGCACATAAGTACCCATAAGAAACTCGAGTGAAAGGAAGTATATGCGCTTAGGATCTTTCCTCTTGAAGTAAATTTGAGTATCATGCCAGCGTTCAATCAATCGGTCTCTTACACTATGTGATAAGGCCTACAGGAACCACATAAACTAAACTTGTGATGCTAACTCTTGAGACATAAATCGAATGATCACTAAATAAACAAGCATCTTAGATAAGGTTCTCTTTACCTTTTCTGTACTAGCATCTCATGTAACTAAAATCACATGTTTGAGCAAATTTCAATAAATTCAAGACTGTAATAATAATGATTTGTATAGTACATAAACAAACATTTTCTCATTCAAAACCAAGTAAATTAGCGCATTTTCTTTCTGGCAACGACGCCAGCTCTGACACATTCTCACACATTGTGGTCCTTGCTTACCATTTTATATTTCAAATAGTTATTGATTTGAAATAACTGATACGCTACAAAGTACCTGATATGCTTCAAAGTCGTCGAAACTGAAACGCGACCTGGCCATCGTATACTCTACGTGATCAAGAATATCATTCTGAAGACTAATTGGGTCGTTCTTCAGAAACCTATCCATCAATGCAAACATTCTCTCCGCCTTGGCGCTCCGCTCTTCCGACGCCATTCCTAACCCCGGCCTCCTCACCACCACACCTCTCGTTGCAGGGCCAACTGAGACTGTGCCTTCGTCGCCGCCGATCGCATCCGTCAATGCGCTCTTGATCCTCTTCAAGCTCTCCTCATCCTCAATCTTGTTACCGTGCGAGTCGGTGACAAAAAACCTCTTGACGAAGAACTCGCCCTCAAATTCCACGCTGGCCTTGTCGATTAGGAGACCGAGGACCTTGAACACCCTGGTAATCACCTGGAGGAGGCCGATACGGTTCCGAGCACGGATCACGAACACGGTGGTATCTTCTGAGTCGGAGTTCTCCACTACGATTTCCGACGGGGCAGAGGCCGGTTCGCTAGTGGAAGCTCGCAAGGGCTTGGCTCCATGAGCAGAGTTGCAGAGGATTGAAGGTGGCGTGAGCGGCGTGAACCTTCTAGAAGGCGTTGAAAACGGGGAGAAAAGATTGGAAGATGATGGGAATGAGAGCTTGAATTGCTGAGAAATGGTGAGAAAGTGTAGCGAAAATGCAGACATTGCGGAAATCGAAAGCAGTTTTCAAAGGATTTGCATGAACGCGCATTTAGAGACTTAGCAAGAGAAAGAGAGATAATTCGTACATATGAAGAAGAAGAAGAAGAAGAGGTAAGGCAGGAAGAAGAAGAGCTTTGGCTGTCACGGTGGGAGTGAGCGAGCTTGGGAATGACGGATGGAAGTCAAAGTTGAAACTTGAAAAGCGAAAAAGGAGTTGAACTTTGCGAGCAAGCGGGGATTAGAAGTGGACGACCTCACGTGGTTCTTGTGCTGCTTGGCTTATGTCACCCTGTATCAATTGGACCATTTGACCAATGTCCCTGTGAGGCGGGTGTGTGTGTGTGTGTGTTCCATCCGAATGACTCTAACCATAAAAGGAAACAAATCCATGCCATCAAAATTTAAAATTAATTTGAAGTTACAGCTCTTAGCTTCTGAAAATATTAAAATATGGGTTAAATATGATTCGAAAATATTTAGACTGTGATTGGATTCTTAAAAATCTAAGAACCAATTATTATTTTAAAATTGTCCAAAATTTTTTTCCAAAGAATTATTTACTAAAAAATAGTAAATAAATACTAGTAAATCATGAAGCTGAAGCAAGAGCCTGAACGATGGAATAAAGTAGCCTAGAGGTTGCTTTACGCAAGGAGTGGCAGTGGCACCGCAGCTGATAGAACAGAACTCCCACCTATAAGCCACCTGTTGACGCTTTTTACCAACAACGTTCACGAGTCTGCGACCTTTGCGTGTGATCTGTCGACTCCTTTTCGGATGCTTTATTTGCTTTTGCATGTATTTTTAATTTTACAGTCTTTTTGAGTATTTCATTCCTACTGAAAATTCGAATCACAATAAACAATTTTTAGTCATCCTATTCAAGTTAATTTAGATATAAAAATTGTTAAAAAAAAAAAAGTCAAAGGATCTACTGAACTTGCTAAAACAAATAAATTTATCACTAACATTATTTCATTTTAATTTTATAGGCTAAAAAACGAACAAAGCCTATTAAAAAGAAATAAAAGAAAGACCAGGTCCTGCCTCAATACTAGTAATAGTATTCCTATTTTAATTAATGGTTAGATTAGTTATTGTATTATGATAGACTTGGGATAAACAATTGTCAAATGGGGCATGTCGTATTATAGAAAGGTTTGATAAAGCTTATGAAAACATATATATATATATATATATATAGGAAAAATTGGAAACAATTGTTGAATGGGGCATGTTATATTATAGAAAGATTGGATAAAGCTTAAGAGATAGATAGAGTAGAAAGCTTATGACAATATTAAATGGAGGAAAATGTTTATTAAAACTATTATTAGCGATTTTTCCAAAACCTGAATCAAACCATCATCCTATTTTAATCATTTTGGATAACAACTAAGTTTTAAATAATAATCTCTAGCCTTTTTGTTTCAAGACAGTTTGATTTCATCATGAGCATTTTGAGAGCTTTGTGCAGAAAAGAGGGATCAGTTGAGAATTTGTGCAGAAAAAATGGATTAGTTGTTCGCAAGTTAGATATTTCTAAGTTGGACCATGGATCTCTCGAGACTTTTTTTAGAGTTTTCTCTCTGGGCCTTTCATTGGTCTCTTGTTTCCTATCTAGACTATCTTTCGGTTTCTAATCATCTTTTTTTTCTTTTTCTTTTTTTCATTTTTTGTTCATTTTCTCTTGCTAATCATCCATATTGCCCTGTGGATGATATATGTTGTCAATCGGGATGGATGAACCTCATTGTTGATATTTATGTGGTCGTTCTTAAAGAGTTGTTGGAAAATTTTCATAGCAGTTTGTTTGGAAAGCTTTTATCTCATTGTGCCATCAATACTAATGTAATGCTAGCTGTTTTTTGAGAAAAGGACCATGGAGTTCTAATGGTCAACTGTTAGTCTTAAAGCAATGGAGTTCTAATGGTCAGCCGTTAGTCTTAAAGCAATGGGAGGCTGAAGTTGCATATTTAGAAATTGATTTTAAAAGAAACTTCCATTTGAATGCAAGTGCATAATCTATCTTTGAATGGCTTATTCTGCAAGTTTCAGAAAAGATTGAGAACTTTGTTGGGTCGGTTCACGAAGTTGAAATTGGTGGACCTGACAGTAGTGGTTTGAAGACTGTAAACATTAGGATTGTCTTTCCTTCATCTAAACATCTCTTACTGGGGTTATGGCTGAATTGGAAAGTCAGGATCCTCTAGCGTGGAGTTTAAATTTGAGAAATTGTCTTATTTTGTTTTGCATGTGGTAAAATAGGTCATGAAACATGTTATTGCTAAGCTAAACTACCAAAAGCTCAATCTAATATTAAGCTTTTTGGTCCTTGGTTAAGAGCTGAGTATCTTCGGCCTTTTAGTTTCATCAAACCAAAGGCTAATAATAATAGACTGTCAAAACAAAGCTTTTTTCTAAGGTTATTGTTCCTTTTTGTACTTCATATTTGTTAATAGGTTACTACCTTTGTTTCTACTATGGTTACCATATTCTACATGAAGGAAAATATTTTTTTCTAGAGCTACTCAATCAGCTAATGTTACTTCACGATCATCAACCTAACATCTCTTGGAACATTATCTAGCAATCAAGATAATGATACTCCAATTTTGAATTTAAAGAGCTCTTTTTCAAATTCAAAAACAGAATCCTTCGATTATGTTATGCATAGAAAAGGAGTGGATAAAGGAACATGTATTATTTAAGAAGGCATTTAGAATTTGAATAAGGCATGTAACAAACTCTTAGGTGAAGATCATGTCATCTTGGGACATCCTAGTTTGGTGGGTTTTATTCAATTGGATTGCACACTTTTCAAAGGAAATATGTCCCTTCGTTTAGTAAAAATATATTTAATGTTTTGAATATTTTTGGCAAGAGAACACACGATGGACTTTATTAATCAAAACCTAGCTCTATATAATTCTTTTCTAACCTCTTTTCTAGATATTACTGCTTCTATTCAAGTCCAAAAAGAACCTTGTTAGTTCTTCTCTAAAAATAATAACTTATGATGAAATAGTGGAACCAAATCAAAGTATGGCTAAGATTTCAAAGGTGTATAAACGTAATATTAGGTTAAAACATGATCCCTATTTCCAGCCATATTTTCCTAAGAAGCACAAAGGGAATGACTTTGTTGTTTTCAAGGAGGTAAATTTACAAAAGGTTGAAGTGGTTGAATTATTATCTTTTGTGTTTTTTGGGATGGAAGCTATTTTTGTTCAGCCTACATGGGCTCAACGATAATTTTATTATGGAATTGTTAAAGGTTAAGGAATCATCTAACAATTAAAGCTTTGTTGAATGCTTGTTTTTGACATAAACACTTTAAATAATATACTTATTTGAGATGAGACTAAAGCAACAAAATTCTGCTTCCATCGCCTTTGTCAAAGATTGCACTTTAACTATGTCACTGTGATGGATGTAATAGGCCTTTTTGAAGGCGTTACTATTTTACGGAACTAGGGATTTCAGATTAGTAATTTACAATGTTCAGTAAATTTGATTAATTTCTTTTGTTTTTTGAATAATGTGAAATGTAAGATTTTTCTAGTTTATGGTTATAGGCTTTTCCATGATTGTCTAAGATTATGGGATCAAACTATTCATTCTAATGATTTGTCTACCCCTTAGATTTGTTTGGGTGATTTTAATAAATGGTTGTGAGTCGGTACAACTCGCTTCCTCACGGCTCCTTTCATTTGCCACCAAGTAGTAATCAATTCATCACCTACTCTCCTTCGGGGATTTTGCTCATTAGTCCACCATTGGAGTGCATAATGTCCAAATTCCATTGCTGCCAACTTAACTTTTTTAGCCTCCAAATAGTTATTGCAATCAAATATCATCTCTATACACTCATCCCATTTCTAGTAAGCCTCAGGGTCATTTTTTCCCATGAAAGGCAGTATGTTGACCTTAATATTCTCAAGATCATCATCTTCCTTCCTTGCTGGTCTCCCACGGATTGGCCTTCCTTGAGGTTCAAAAATGTCATCAAACCCCTTATCCAAGTCATCTTCAAAATTATCTTCCCCTAATTCTTCTCTAAATCACCCTCGGCCTCCATAAGCATCAAACCTTGTATTCATCCTTTCTTGTGATGTTTCTAACCTATCCATCCTTTGATTTAAGTGATCAAATTGAGCATTTATCCACTCTAATTGCTCCAAGACGGCCCTCATGTTTGTGTGCTTATCTCCATTCCTTATAGCTCGGGAATCTCCTTTGAATCCTACGGAATCTTCTTCATTAATTATCAATGGTGGATCTCCTCTTCTCACCCTTGAATCTGCCATGTTAGTATGAATAACACAAAAATAAAATGGGACCTCACCAAATTCACTCCCTTACGTATTTCACTCAATCAAGGTCTCGACACTCGTATTTGCACACTAGTTTCGGCTTTTACCCTCTTTGAAGCTTACACTCTCTTGCATTTTTTCACTCAAAAAATTATTTAAAAGTTCTAATTAAAACACCCACAAAACAGTAATTAGATCACAAGTATATTTTAATTAAACTTATCAACAAAACAATAGCAAAAAAGTAAGCAATACCAAGTGAATTTTTAAACACCTAATTCTCGGCTTTTCTAAGCAAAAATAAGACAATTTAACAAATGAATTTTTGGAACTAATAAGAACTCAACCAGATGGTAAGAAATTAAGAGTTTAAAAATAAAATTTAGAAAAAGAAATTCAAACACGAACAAGAATCAAATTGAACAAAAATATAGATTAGTTGTTGGTTGTTGTTCTTTGTAATTCAAGTTTTCGTATCAAATATTTTAACTAATTTTAATCCAAATAAAGTTCCAGCAACTCCAAATAATGAATAAATATGCAACAACTTAGCAGCTCCAACAATTTCTAGCAAACAAATCAAACTCCAAATTCAACAAACTGCATTTTTTTTTTATATGTTCGACTCTTCTTCTTCTTCTTCTTCTTCTTTTTTCCCTCACAAAATGTAAAACAACTCCAGTAGCAAAGATCAACACCGAAAATAGCAATTCCAACACCCAAAACCACCAAACCGGTGACCACCAACACAAAATACAAATTTGCAAATTTTTTTTTGGTAAATTTATATATATGTTGCCGCAAACACACTTCTTTTCCTTCTTTTTTTTTTTTTTTGAATATATGAATGCAAATATTTAGGATCAAAAGAGCAAAAAAAAAAAATCAACGATAAACTAAATTACTAGGAACAAAGATGAAAGCAACCAACAAACTAGGAAACAAAAAAAATACGGTAAAACTAGGAAAACCTAATTTAACTAGAAATGAAATTTTTTTTTTTTTTTTGATAATATGCAGAACGTGTATGATGATATAAGCAACCTTAACCTAATGCTAAAATTACAGATTAACATAAAACAAAATAAAGCAAATAAGATAGATAAAATCTGAACAAAATTTTAGCTTTGACACCAAATGATATAAACCTAGGACGACATACACCTAAACCGGTATTATATTAGTCCAGATCTCAATTAAGTTCAGATTTTAATGAATTGATCTCAACCCCTAACCAACCTATGATTAGAAACCTTGGTATAATGAAGATGCCACAATAGGTGATGGATATCCTATTAATAAGTCAAAACTAAAACACTCACTCCCTAATGGTATTTTAAGTGTTCAAAGAGAACAAAGAGAAATTCAATCTCACAATTAATTTTCATTATGAATAATGTACTGAATATTATTGGTAAAACAAGCCCTTAAATAGGCGAAAAAGTAATAAAATAAAATCCTAATTAACTAGGTAAAACCTACCACATAAAATAGGAATTCTAATGATGGCTGAAAATCACCTCATTTCCTAATCTACTTTGGATTAATTAATTCCTTAATTTTAAAATAGAAATTAATTAAATTATAATGAAAATAATAAAATAATAACTTTCCTAAGTTGATTTGTCTAGAAAATAAATAAATAGAAACCAAATGAAAGACTAATTTTTGCTAAAACAAAAAGGCAAAATCAAATTAGGAAACAAATTTACTATCTTTCTAAGTAAGCTAACTTTGACCAACCTCCAGCTTGTTTGGGCTCCAAATCAGCTTCCATATGCCATGTAGGATGACAAATATGATTAATAATGATTTCCATAAGTTGCCTCTTGATTGGAATAGGTCAAACTTGCTTGAACAAGAAGAACAGTCAAAGTTAGTGGCTAAACATCACATTTTCGGCCAAATTTACTTGCTGTCCGTATAAGCCTATTTTAATTGCCTTTGAAGCTTCCTTGACTTGATTCCATAACCTCTTAATGATATTCATTGAACCCATAAAATGTTGGAACAATTTCTTGCTGCCTGGAGTCCATATTTGCATGAAAACAGCTATCCGGGTTTGTTTCAGCCTTTATCACTTGGATGCTTAAAACGGGTCTTATATCTTCGAGCATTGACAAGCCCCTTTGAGAATAATTACTCCCTGGATTAAAGCAGCCAAGTTGTCCTTAAATCTCTTAGCTTGAGCCTTAGTGATCGGCTCTGTCTTCATCCGTATCGGGTCAGCACCCCAGTGGGTTGTCGGTTGTGCAGGCTTGGGCGGATTCTCATCACTGGAGGCGATTCTACAAAAGAGTAGAGGTAAGCATCTACAGTACAGTGAGTGGTTATATTATTTTAAAATGTTTTGGGTATATAGTATAATATATATGTGGTTTGGTTTGAATATTTTATATATATACCATTTAATTGAAATGTTTGTTTTATGCATATATAAATTTTTGTTTTTATATCTATGTGTTATCATTTTATATGACTTTTGACAATATTTTAAATAGTTTCCAATTCTAATGGTTGGACTTATGGCATTTAAATATCTTGGTATTGGAATTGAGATTTTAAATCATTTTGGAAAATAATTGATTTGAAAAAGCAAATTGAAAATTATATGATTTTAAGCGTGATCAAATATTTTATAATTTTATGTGCTTAAAATTGATTTATGGTGATATATATTTCACTGTGATATTTCTAGTTTTAGCATGAAATGATAATTTAAAATTTTGAAATATTTAAATAAATAGTTGAGTTTGAATATTAAATTATGATTTATAATATAGTACTGTTTGAAAAAGTATGATCTCATAAGATTATTTTATGAATACTATATTGTTTATTTTGAATTAATGTACCATATAATACCAGTGTTTCGGATCAGTATTATATTATAATGCATGAGTTTACCAGGGTACCATGAGGTTGGGTTTATCCCACAAGTTTAATATTGTCACGGGCAGTAAGGATGGTATCATCCCACAGGTTTATATTGCCACATCGCCTTGGGATGCTAAGGGTTATGAGGTGGGTTTTCCCACAAGTTTTATTTCTTTTACTGTTCGGTAGTGTTTCAGGACGTCGTACACTGCTTGACAATGCTAGGTATATCGTATGGTACACTGTTCATGATTCTGGTTTTATTATGTGTTCTTCTGATATTTATGGTTTTTACTGCATTTTCATAATTATGTTGTGAAATTGTGTTTATATCATTTTATGCTCAATACTTATATTATGATTAAAACAGTTTATAATATTTTAATAACCATTTGATTTTATGATATTGACTTGGGGTATAAGTTTGGGTTTAATGAAATGATTTTTAAATGGGAATCTTTCAAAAGAGTGGAACGAGAGGTCTTGAGAGAATGTTTTATAGAAATAAAGTATTATTTTCCTATTACACTTTACCATTCACTAAGATATCTTATCTCATGTTTTATTTGTTTTAAATTTGTTCTCCTAGGTCCAGGCAATTAGCCGGTAGTCTATCTTGCACACCACTTGTTATTTCAAACACTGAGATATCTTATCTCACATTTTATTAATATATAAATTCGTTCCCTTAGGTCCATACAGTTAGCTGGTTTTATATATATATTGAGATATTATTCGATATTGCTTGTGTTCGTTTTGTCCACATTTAAAGTGAGGTTCCATTAGATATCCTCTAGAGATTTTTCCAGTGGGACTTCACCAAGCAGGACCATCCGAGAGATCCTGGAGGGTCTCATCACTACATCTTTCATCCTTTGTATTAAGGTTTAACATATTGCTATCAAATTAAGGTGGAAGGCTCCTCATTATAGTGTAAGTAATGTATTCCTCACCGATATCCATCTTATGGTCCTTAAGCTTGTTATAATAGGAGAAAAGTAACATAATATGCTCCCTCATAGATTTGACCCCTTCATACTTCGTATTGCTTAGAAGATCTAAGTAATGATACTCTTCATTCATGTCAAACTTGATTAGCTTCTTCTTAATTTCCTTAAAAAACTTCTTGGCAGTGTCCACCTTTGGATTGCCAGCATATATGGATGAATCTGTATAGTTTTCATCATCATCATGCAACATTTGTTAGAGTGCTTCCAATCCTCATAAGGTTTCTTAACTGCAACATTATTATCATTGGTTGGATTCTTCAATTAATCCATCTAAAGCTATATTAAGCTTCATAAACATAAAATTCATTAACAGCATTTTCTTCCATTATCGGTAACTAATTTTATCCAATTTCATCATAGTAGTCATTGCTAGAAATTAGGGGCGCTACAAACTATGGAAATGCAAGCACAAAAATGCATTTAAAACATAAGACAATGCAAATACTATCTTCCCAACCCCTTTAATTTAAAGCACAAACTACAACCATTTTTAAGGTATTTGTAGCACAAAAGATACCTATACATAGGTTAGTATCTAAAATTCTATACTACTATATCAACTAAACACAAAGTCTCTTTAAGGAAAGCCAAACACATTCAATTTCTTTTTACCATGGATATTTAAAATATTAAAAAGGAAATAAATAAACAAATAATATAAAATAGAATTTGGAAGTTAATTTTTCAATAAAGAATTAAAACAAAAATAAATAAATAAAATATAAATTACTAAAAGACATGTCATTTGGCTAGGGGAGGAGCCAAACGATGCACTATTGGCTTCATCTTCCTCTTCAAATCAAGTTCAAAGGTCAACGTAGTTTGCAGCCAATCAGGTCACACAACTCAATTTCGACCCAACAAAATCTCATTATTCCGGCCTTCATTTCTAGCCAAACCAGTGGCGCTTGATCCGTCCAAGTATGGGCATCATAAAACATGGTTAATGTGGCCCAAAAACAAGCCCAAAATGATGCTCAATAACCTTTACATTTGGCTATGGCTTCCACAAGTTCATGGGTATTCAAGGTGTTTTAAACCAAATCAAACATATTTAAACATTCCATTCGACAAATAAATGAGTTTAGCAATCATCCTAGGTCCCAAATTTGGCCAAAAACAATTTTGAACCAAAAATGTTCATATTAGGTTCATTGATAACGAGTTTTACAAAACAAAATGATGGCCAAAACAACTCCATTCAAATGACAAAACAATTTAAAACAAATCCCAATATCAAAAGTGTCGAAAAGGAATTTCATAAAATTGTAAACAATTAGATTGTCAAGAAAAAACAAATTCCAATATGTTTCAATTTTGCATGGCCAAGATAATGATAAACTAATGAACTATTAACAATAAATCAACTTTCATAGAATCAATTATAATTCATAGGTCATAGTACATGAAATATCAATATGGCTCCTATATATATATATATATACACCATAAACAGATATCATAATAACAGTACAAATCATGATTTTTGATAATAAAATCATTAATCATATAAAATATCATAAAACACAGATCATATATTAAATAAATACTATGAAATAAAGTTGAATAAAATGTGTGGCTTTGATATCAATTGTTAATGCTAATAATATTTAATCAGATCAGTTAAGCACTATAATTACTCATAGATCATACACATAATATTTCACTATATTAAATAAATAAACTTATTAGAATCACTAATCTCCAAAAGTAGCCATTGATATCTTAATTTGTGATAATACAAAATAAAAATTAAAAAAAAAAAAAGAATAAACGTGATAGTAGTGCCTAATGAACACACTGCTTTATAACCATTTCTCTCTCTCTTAGATTTTCTAAATGACCATAAAAATGATCTCAAACCCTAATAAAATATACTTAATCATATTCTCACTGACTTACATTATCAATAATCCCTTAGCCTATTAAAGACTGAGTCATGTGCAAGATCCGTTATTTTAACACACATAAAATAATAATTAATAATAATAATATAAAAAACTAGGTAATTAATAATATAAAAAACTAGATAAGACAAAGAGGCTTCTAAACAAAGTTAGTCCTACAACCTAATGGGCCAACTGAAGTATTATAAAGAGTATGTGTTTAAAAGCTCTACTGTATAAATGAGTAAATAAGAGTTTGTTTGGTATAACTGATAAAAGTAGAATTTTAGTCTATAGAATTTTGTAAAATATATTTTTTTATAAAAGAGCTTTCATTAAAAAGCTAATAAGTGTTTGGTTGTAAATAAAAAAATTGCATTAAATACTCATTGAGTTTCTATATAACTAAAAGAGTTTTTCTAGAGAAGTAAAAAATTTGGGCTTCTCTAAAACAGCTTAAATTTTTTTTTTTTTGGGTCAACAAGTGCTTGTAGACTCTTACCGAACACTTTTATTTTTTAACAAAAGAGCTTTTAGCCTTTAAGTAGAGATTTTGATCTAAAAACAAACCCTGCAAAACAGAAACTAAGTCAGTCTCATACTAATAGAAATAAGCCTTATAAATGAGTAACTAATTATAATTAGCCCACAAAAAATATCTAACATAATCAGCTTCCAATAAGAATTTTTCAAATAGGAAAGTGAACAACTTAGTGCTAGAACTTACTTTTGATGTTGCTCATTATTGGTTTTTTCCTCAACATCAACACAAACAACATCATAGAATTGACACATTTCATGAAATTTTTCTACATAGCCACTTTGTTTCCTTTTTCGCTAGTTGTTCAAAAAGAGCAAACTTTGAAAAAGTCTTATAAAAATAACTTGAAATAAGATTATGCCAAAGAGATACACAGAGCATACTAAAACTAGTAAACATTGAAAATCAATATAAGGAAAAAAGGATAAAACAAAAAATTAGAAGCCTCACTATTGAGGCTTGGGATTTCACCCTAAAAGATTAACCTAAGCTTCCTAAACGTTTAACTCTAAGCCTCAATAAGTGGTATCAAAGTTAGGACCCAAACAAAACCATATATGTATGAACGAGATAAGAACTCAAAGTGATTCAATGGTGGTGGGCCCCAGATGGTAGACTGTGATGGTAAATTTAAACCCCATGATAGACGGTTGAAATTTGATAACATAAAATATGATGTTAAGGTGGTATGGCAATGGGGATTTCCATGCCAAGGGTACATAAAGGAAGCCATATCAGCTGCCATGGTGAACTAGGTGATCCACTACAATGAAAAGACATCGTGACATCTCAATATAGGATAAGGAAAAGATAGTCGTTATCAGTTTGAAGGATTGCTAACCAAGAAAAAAAAAAAAAAAAAAGGCAGATAGTCCTTTGTTTGAAGGGGTAGTAGGTAAAAAAGAGTTATGGTCTATAGTTCGAAAGAGTGATTGTAGAAAGTGGAACTTATCAAACTAAGGACCACTAACTATTTTCCTAGCTTCTACCATGACATGAAATTGTTTGTAGTGATCAAAAACTTGGTTTTTCATATTTAGGAAATAAATCCAAACCTTCTTAGAAGCATCATTAATAAACGTTAGAAAAGACCTATTGGCACCTAATGATTCCACATCCAAGGGGCCACAAATATCAAAGTGCACCAAACTAAGCAACCATAATCTTCTTGTTGAAAAGGATTTAAATAAGATTCTATGTCGCAGACCCTGAAGCTTGTGGAAATGCATGCAAAGTATGTACAAAGCATGGGCATGTGGACCGACACATGAAGACTGGATGACATTTTGATTGGTACATCTGACAGTGCATGATCCTTTAGTTAGGCTCATTCTCTTCATCTCAAAGAGATCTATCATCTAATATGCTCAAATCTTTGTTTGGAGCTTGTGTGCAGTGAACCATATCTCTCAACCTAAAGCTCTGATATCACTTGTTGAGACTTAGGGTTCCAACCTTATAAGGTTAACCCTATAGGAGAAGTAAACCAAGCCTCTTATATACTTTTTAGGATACCTATGTATGGCCAATGTAAGACTTATGTTAACCATCCCCTCAAATCCCCTCAAACTAAGGATCACTGGCTCTTTCATGTTTGGCACCCGTTCAAATTATTGATCACATACCTTTTTCTTTTTTTTCCATTTATTTGAAACCCTATTAAAGTGACAACATGAAACTTGGCATGGCTTCCTCCGTGTACCACTGGCATGGAAGTCCCAATAACTGCACCACCTAGACACAAAATATCTATCATGGGCTTTAAATTGAACATCATGGTTTACTATTTAAGGGCCCACCACCATTCAATTAGTTTTGGTTTTTATCTTATGCATAAATATGGCTTTGTTTAGGCCCCAACTCTGATACCACTTGTTAAAATGGTTGATCATGATGATGAACTTAAACATCATGATCAACAGTCAAAATTTCATAACATAAAATTTCATGTCAAGGTGGTATCTTAATTAGGACCTCCATGCCAAAGGCATAATGAGAAAGCCATGCTAGGTGCCACGATGAGCCAGGTTAACCACCGTAATGAAGAAGACATGGTGGTGTCTTGATGGAATGGGGACAAAATAATAGTGGTTGTCGATTTAAAGGGTGCCAGCCAAGGAAAAAAAGGCAGATGGTCCTTAGTTTAATGGGATGTCATCTAGAAAAAAGATGAAAGTCCTTAGTTTGAGGGGATGATTGTAGAGTGTGCGAACATAAGTCCAACATTGACCAGACATGGGTATCTTAAAGGGTATATATGAGGCTTGAGTTATTCCCCTTACATGGTTAACTTTTTAGGGTCGAACCCCAAGCCTCAACATTCAATTTTTAGTTTCCTAGTCCAATATTTGAATATCTAACTAAGCTTTGAATCATATAATCAAAACAATTAGTCTATTATACCAAATTAAATTTCTTTGACATGAGTAACAGCTTATGAAGAAAGTAATTGTAATGTGATAATCTATAATAAGATTGAAGTGTCAAGTAGAAATGGATTTTATTCCTAGTTAAAGTACTATTGAATATGAATATTTCTTCACCAATGTTTTTGAATTGACCATTCAAATACGATTTCAAGCTAAAATTTAAGAAGTTTGAAGCATACTTGGGCAATCCAACATTGGAAAAAGATCATACTTTCAACATCATAATAAGCAAGCCAAAATTTAAAAGATATATAATTGAAAGAATATTTGACAAGAAACAAGGTTTAAATTTATAAAGTTGCCAGTTATTTATGTGAAACAGATATACAATTTCTATACATTTTTTACAAAATTATTATCTTTAGCAAAAATTATTAATCAAGAAACTAATAAAAAATAAAAAATCATCATCTAAAACAAAATGCATAATAGAAACAGGTGATGTGTAGTCCTTAATTTATTGGTATATACACACATGTAGCTCCTTATTTTCGTATGGCTTTAGACAAAAGTTGATCATGTATTTGTAGTAAAAGATGGTATAGCAAATTAGTTAAAAGTAACATTTTCTATGTCATATGTTTTAACTCTAGCCAATTGAAGTGTTTTCTATTATTGAGATTTGAGTCCTATGAGATTTCCTTATGTTAGTGGCTATTGCAGAGAAAGGATGATGAGTGAATGTTCTCTGTGTTTTTTCAGTCATAAATAAAAGTTTTTTCCCAAGCCTTCATAGTGGACGTAGGCAATCTGGTTAAACCATTATAAATCCCTTATCTTGTTTATCCTTTTCTTTCTTTATCTTTTTTATTCGTTATTAATTGCTAGTTATTAAATCTATAAAATTACAAATTATAACATATGGATTGCCAAAATGTTATAGATATGAACAGTCTTAATCACTTCAAGGACATTAAACATGGGTTATATTTAGGCATAAGTGACTTGGGTGGGTAAGTGAATGTAAAAGAAAAGAACATTGCTTATATTTTCATTTTTAAAAGTGTCTTAGCTCCTCATTCTTTGTTTTCAATTCAAATATGTTAGATGAATTATATCTTGAATAAGAAAAAAAGAAAAAGTAAAGCATTTATTACCAATATTCTAAAAAGTTGCTATATGAGAATCACCAACAAATACTATGCAATGTGAAATTGGAAATGCCCTAGCATAGCTTTGTACCCTATTTCTAAACACATGCTTACATGAAAGATTGATAAATAACAATATTGATAGATTAACAGCCAAACTGACCATAAAAGATTCTACGTTATCACCAATGCTCTCAATGGCACACATTGTCACCACATGCCTTACAAAAATCTTCTAGCTCCCTAATATAAAACAATATAATACATTAGTACAAACTTGCCAATATATTTGTAAAATTGCAAATCAAATAATTTATTATGTACCAAATAATGACCAATTTGATATTCTAACAATTATAAATAATTAGAGCAATAATTTAGAAACTAAGAGATTGAACAAAATTTTTACTGTGCAAGGGATGTATTGCTAGTCCTACTTGACCTTTAATGTAACATAATATCGAAGGAAACCAAAAAAGATTGGTCAAATTATTAACAACACTGGAATATAAGGAATTTGGAATACATATTTCCATATGAATAAAGAATTAATAAATTCTCAAAATCCAATAATGGGCACTTCAGTGGCCTTTTGTTTATTTTCAGCTATAAAGTATATAAACAATTCAAAAGACTAAGATTTAGTTCTCCCCAGTACCATAATACATTTAATTATTCTCCAAAACTTCCAGTTTTCTTTCCATTTCTTACAACAATGCAAAAGCTAAAAGGAAAGAAAATCAAAAAAAGATCACAACTCATGGAAACCATCAAATGAGACTAAAAAGCTTTGCGTTTAACCCTAATGACCACTGGCTTCCCGTCTATGGTATTGAGTAGCGAATGAGCATTTGCCAATAGCTACCATTTCTAATTATACTTTTGAGTTTGAAGCGTGATTTTGGATAAGGTTTGATCATAGTATTCAATTGCCTCGGCAATGAACCCCAGAAAAGACTAAAAGGAAACAAATAACTATTATAAATAGGTAACTATTATCTTAATATTAAATGCATAATGAATAACGCAAATTAGATGACAAAAAATTCTCATACACTATTCATGGGATAAAATAAAAGATACTATCTTATTTATTTTCAAATATATATTGCCAAAATATATATCAAGCATTTCAATTATATTTATAGCCAAATGTGCATATAGCAATCATTCAAATGCAAATCATTGTAATGGTATCGAACATCTCCACTCATTATACATTTACATTTTTAGATTGTTCGTCTAATTTCGGTAGAATCTTGTATGAAGGAAAAAAGAAAAAAAAGAAGAAGAAGAAAATCATTAAAATAGATACTATCGACCATTCTTAAAGGAAGAAAAAGAAAACTTAATGTAAAAGACAATAATTTGCTAAATGAACAATAGCAAAAAAGAAGTACACAACACAGATCACCAAAATAAAATATGAAAAAATAATGACTAAAGAAGTGCCTATTTCACCAGAAAAAGAAGAAGGGGATGTGGTTAAGCTTTTAAGCCAAAGAGGAGTGTGCAAATTTGATAAACTAAAATCAACAACACCATTGAAAACTCCATGTGCAAAAGTTCATCTTTCTTAAAAGTTCATCAATTAAAATGCAATGAAAAAAAATCAAAAAGTATAAATATAAACCTATGATTGAAAAAAATGATGTGACATATTTGCTAGATTTATATTTTTGGGTCAAGCAAATTTATTAACCAAGAACCTTAATTAATAATGAATCATATGATCTCAAAACTAGCTCATTAAGTAATAAAACTCAATTAATTGGTTATCAAGGTATAAGAAGGAGCTTATTAATTGGGCTCAAAGTATTTATTGAACCTTAGGAGATTAGGGTTAGTAGTTTATACTGCTTCTAGCCTCCAACATTATAAAATTTTACATATATTTTTCAAATAATTAGAATCTCAAATAAAAAATAAAAATCTTGAAGAAAAATAATTGTAAGGTTTCAGTGTATTTTTCAAAGTAACATTGTTGTTTCTTTTTGTGATCATTTGCATTCACTCACAGATCTGTTACGTAAAGAATAGTTTACAAGGTCTTATGGGTTTGAGAAGAGTTTTCTTGCACCATTAGGAGGTTAGTAATGGGTGGTGAAAAACACCTATCACATGTTTTATTCAATTGTATGATCATAGCTTCTATCATATGATTTTAACAATTAGTATCAAAGCGCTAGTTGAATCAATTTGTAATAAATTGGATCCATATTTTTATTTATTTATTTTTATGTATATGTAATGTTTATTAAATATATAGCACCTAGGATTCAAATATTCATATTATTTATAATTTTGGTATTACAAATAAATAATTGATTTTTGGCTTTAATTCATGGTAGATCTTTACTAGTATTTTTCTGTTGGAGATGCAATCAAAAGGTTAACCAAAAAATTAGATTTTCTCATTGATTTATTTAATTCTCTAACAACATTATTTATTTATTTTTTAACAAAATCATATTTATATAAAAAATAAAAAAAAATGTAAAACACCCAAAGAAAACTTCACAATCATTTTTGTTCAGCATCTTTCATTGCCTTTTGGATTGCAATTCGAGGCACCAAGACTATGGACAGAAGCAAGATAGAAAGAGGATGAAATTGGTCAGTGTATTGGCAAAAACCTCTACATGCGCTCACATGTGCCACCCAAAATGGCTGTGAATGTGCCTCACATGCTTAGCTTCAATTGGAGCATGCAGTATCAATTTTTGCTGATTTTTGGCTAGCAACTTTTTTTAGTGATGCTTTACCTCTCTGTAAAATTTTATGGCAATCTGATGCTCTGATGATGGCTAGTGGTGTTTTTAGCACTCAGGTTCAATAGGAAACATGCCAGGGTTTTGTGTTTTTAATCCTAAAACCCTAGAAAATCAATTCTAGCTTTAGCCTAAACCCCATAAATTTGTAAGATCTAAAGAAAAGAATGTTTTATGTTTTATAAATGTTTTATGTTTTATAAAACAAGATAATTTAGCCTTGATTAATCGATTTTATATTTCATATGACTTACACCTTTAGGTACTTTTGATATTGCTAGGATATGTAAAAGGCCAGTTGGCTTGGACCAATCATAGAGCACCCAACACTGACTAAATAAACCTATAATATTTAATATTTTTAATTATTATCCTTACCTTTTATGAACGCACTAAACATAGCAAAGTAAATTCATGATCTCCTAATTATATTATTCAAAATTTTTAGTAGCATTTATTACACTGGACAACTTTTATTTCTTTTTAACAAAGTGAACATGAAAGTTTTGGTTGGTTGTAACTAAAGATAGTACCAATTCTAGATTGGTTTTCTCAAATAGGAGATCTTGATGTTTGAAAAAAAGCTTTGAATTAAATAATATTGCAAACGTTTTTGAGAATTATGAAATGTCTAATATCTTATTTTTTTTATACATCATTGTGCTGCAACTAAATGTGGTATAAAAGATATCTTGAGCACAAAATTTGCATGTGTTGGTATAATTAATATTATCAATAATAATTCAACATATTTATTGACTCAAGTAAACATGCAAAGCAATTACGCACACCTAGTATGATATATTAAGCATGTATATATAATAAATACAAATATATTAAGCATTTATATATAATGAAATACAAAGAAGTTTCTTTTATTTTCCAAGTGAAGGAAAATCTCAGTTGCCCATAAGCTATAAATAGCAGGCATGTATTCACCATGATGTTTTTCCAAGAAGTTTTGAATAATATATCTAGCCGTTCGCAGTGCTTTGTTTATTATTTTTTTATTTATATTTTGATCTTCTCTAATTGCCCGAGATGATATACATCCATTTTTTATTCGATTATTTAGCTGGTTAAGTCTTAAGCAGATCCTTTTTTCCATAGGTGTCATTGTTGCATGATAAAAACTATCTCCATAACAAAATCTTGTTAGTTAATAAGGAAACATGTGGTTGTTATCAAGATCAAAGAAGAAAAGTATATGTGCTTTATATAATATATCCAAAAAAGCTTTAATTATAAAAAGCTTTTAAATCTTCTAGATGATCCTACAAAAAATAAAAAATAAAAGAAGAGATATAATTTATTGAATACTCCTGTTTTCTCTATTGTGCATATATGTGTATATATATTGTTCTTCCATATATGTGTATATATATAGTTTTAAAAAAAAGTTCTCTCTTCATTAGGAGGTTCTACTCATGACTTTGTGTTTATGAGGTTTTTTTGTCTCCTTCTACTACTATGAGGAGTTTTATCTTCTTCTTTCTTGAGTAATGGATGAAGCTAAACTAGTTTAAAAAGACATTACGTTTAACTTCAGATGAATGTTCTGCTTTGGTTGTTAACCCTAACAATCATCTGGATGTGGATTTGCTGAATTAATGCCTACCGGTGCAAGTCTACACAACATCTCAATTAAATAAACATGTTTTTATGGACATGATGCACTCCTTATGGGGAAATTCTTGTTCAGTTCAATTCAAAGAACTTAATGACACAACATTTTTGTGTTGTTTCATTAGTATGGAAGATAAGGAAAGGGTTATTCATAGTGCACCCTGGCATTTCAAATGAGATTTGATCTTGATGGAAGAAATATCTGGTTCTGTTATTCCTCTCTCAATTTCTATTCATTATGTGTTTTTCTGGCTCCAAATACACAATGTTCCTCTGCATTGCATGACTAAACATATAGGAGAGGCAATTGGATAACATTTGAGGGAATGTACTATAGTAGATTCTTACGAAAAGGGCTTCTGTTTTGGCCAATTCATGAGGGTACGTGTAAAACAAGACATCTGTTAGCCATTATGTAGGGGCATGAAAATTGTATTAGCTAATTAAGAACCGTTTTAGGTGGAGTTTCAATATGAAAAATTATGTGATTTCTATTTCCGGTGTGGTTTACTAGGACATACCCAAAAAGATTGCTCTTTGGTTGATAATTATGAAGGTGAACAATATAGTACATGGCTACGTGCAAACCACTCTATTAATTTGATCATGAGAAAGAAATCTATGCAACATAGGCAACCTCGGTAAAATGAATCATCATATGAAAATTCATCATACTCAATGGTTCCTTCAAAACTAGATTAGGCATTTGTTATTACTTGTAATGGTTTGCCATCATTACTAGTGCATCCATCATCGCCAATTTAGTTACCATCCATGACGGTTACAGAAATGGATTTCCAACAAAACGTACCCAAACTCGCAACCATGCAACTGCTTCTAGTAACTACTGTTGATGTGGACAAATTAAATGACATGGGATTTTCAAATGTGCATGATACGGAAAACAACATTATAGTGGAAGCAAATCCAAACACTACTGTAGCCATTAACTTTCATGAATAGCATAAGGTACCACTGTTTGAACATTCTCTTATCCTTCAACTGGGTCACTAATGAGGTCCAAAGGTTCTGGTGTCAAGCGAGCCAGACGTGTAAACAACCTTTAGCATGAAAGTAAATCCAAACACTACAGTAGCCATTAACTTTCATGAAGAGCAGAAAGGTACCACTATTTCAACATTCTTTTATCCTTCGATTGGGTCACTAATAAGGTCCAAAGGTTCTAGTGTCAAGCGAGCTAGACGTATCACTATAAAACCCATTGGTAGCAACAAACAGGTTAAGAGTTCAACTTACAGAAAAGAAGATATTTTATCTTCTAAAGTGGTGGGGTCTATTGAACAGCCCTACCATGAGCCATGAAAATCTTCAGTTGGAATGTCCGAGGCTTAGGGAATCCTCAAACATTCAGAGCATTTGTTCAGATACTCAAAACACATGACCCTAATATTGTTTTCATGATGGAAACAAAACTTTCTGCACATCAATTAGAGATTTTTGAACTAAATGCAAAATGCCAGGGTGTTTTGGTGTAGATTGGGTTGGCTTGAGGTAAGGGCTGGCTCTCCTCTGGAAATCTGATATTCCTTTGTCTATTACATCCTTGTCTAATGGTCACATTGACTCGATGATGTATCTCTCTAATAAAGGCTCTTTCCATCTATTTGTTTCATCATTAAGGCAATTTTCATTTCAACTACTTGAGATACTAAGTTCGAATTCAAACATGGGTTGGTTTATAATTGGAGATTTCAATGAAATTCTATCACCTTTTGATAAATAGGGTGGCTGAACTAGGAGCTGAATATCAAATTGACCGATTTAAGGCAGTCATTGAAAACTGTTTCTTATGCCGTATACCATTTACTGGCTACAAATTTCCTTGGTCAAATGGACGAATTGAAGGAGCTAATATGAAATAATATCTCTACAGATGTTTTGCTTATGTTAATGGACAAATTCTATTCCCTTGAGCAATGGTGTAGCATATTCTAACTTCGGCATCGGATCATAATGCTATCTATTTGTTTTTAGAAGGTTCTCATAGCCATGCCTTATGTTTGGGTAAACGATTCCATTTTGAATCTATTTGGATGGGGGAGAATGAGTGTGCTAAGACAGTTGAGGAGGAGTGGAATTCTCTTAATACTAGAACTGTGTCAATGGAAGACATTACTAAGGGGATGTCATGGTATGCTAGTAAATTGCAAAGGTAGAATAAATATACTTTCAATCATATCAAAATATGTCTCAAGGAATATTACCACCTCTTATCAGACCTTCAATCCAAGTCTCCTACAGTTGATAATATTAGACTTCCTCATGATGTTGAGAATGAGATTTGTTGTCTACTGGACAAGGAAGAATCACAATGGAGACAACATTCTAGGCTCTCTTGGTTGCAAAAAGGTGACTGTAATACCAATTATTTCCATGATCATGCAACCAAACAACTTTGCAAGAATTATATAAGTGGCATCACAGATTACTTTGGTCAATGGATCACTAATCAACGTAACATCACTAAGAAGTTCTTGCATTATTTTTAAAACACTATTGACTTTAATAGGTTCTACAATTGATGAAAATCTAAGCTATGGTGTCTAAAGGAGGGTGATGACATCAATGAATTCAACCTTATGTAAGCCATTTACTATAGATGAGATTAAAACTAGCCTGCTCCAAATGCATCCATCAAAGGCTCCTGGTTATGAGGGCCTCCTGACATTATTTTAGCAACACTACTGGTCTTCAGTTAGTGATAAACTGACTACAACTTGTCTTCGTGTTCTCAATGATGGTGATGATATGAGAGACATAAACCATACTCTCATCTCTTTGGCTTCGAAGGTAGATGAACCATTGTAAGTTACTGACTTCCGGCCTATAAGTCTTTATACTATTATGTATAAGATTATATCTAAAACAATTGTGAATAGGCTTAAAAACTTCTAACCTAACATTATTTTTAAGGAACAAAGTACTTTTGACCCTAGGAGACAAATCACAAATAATGTTTTACTTGCTTTTGAGTATATGCATACGATTGCAAAGAGAAAGTTGGATTCTGAAGGTTTAACGGCCATTAAGTTGAATATGAGCAAAGCATACGATCATGTTGAATGGGACTTTCTACGATGGATAATGCAGGAGATGGGTTTTGACCTAAACTGGATTAATCTAGTGATGAGATGTGTTTTGGAGGTTTTGTACTCACTTTTAATCAAGGAAAATAGTGTAGTTTTCTTTCGACCTAGTAGGGGTTTGCATTAGGGTGATCCCTTGTCTCCCTATCTATGTCTAATTTGGTTTAGAGGGACTGTCTAGCTTGCTTTGGCAATCGATCAATTCAAATAGTCTTAATGGTATTTCAATTGTTGCTACTACTCTTACTGTCTCCCACCTATTTTTTACTAATGATACAATTTTATTCATAAAAGCAACTCAGAATGACTACCAACAAATCTTAGGCATCTTGCATGAATATGAACAAGCATCTGGTGAGTGGACTAATTTACAGAAAGTTGTGATTACGTTTAGTCCTAATACCTCTCAACCTTACCCAGTCATTGTAATTACAAGGCAACAATGGTCACCAAAAATACCTGGATTGGAAAAAAGAGGTTTTCAATCCATCATAATGCAGGTTTGAAAGAGGTTGGATGGATGGAATGGAAATTTACATTCACAAGGGGGGAAAGAAGTCCTCATCAAAGCAGTTGCACAACCAATACTAACATACACCATGAGTTGCTTTAAATTACCTAAACAATTAGTTAAAGATCTAACTAGTCTAACGAATCACCTCTGGTGGGGTTCATATGGAGGTAAAAGAAGTGTGCCGTGGATAAGTTGGCTGAAACTTACACAACCTAAGTCTACAGGAGCTTAGGTTTCAAATCACTGAAAGAGTTTAATAAAGCTTTCTTAACCAAATAGTGCTAAAGGATTATTCATTTCCTAACTTGCTATTAGCGCAGGTTTTAAAGGTAAAATATTTTTCTAGGTCTTCTTCCTGGGAAGCAAGTATTGGAAGACGCCCTTCTCATTCATGGCAAAGTTTGGTATGGGGATGGTAAATGTTAGAGAGTGGTGGGATTTGGCGTGTTAGTAATGGACACTTTATATGTATATGTAAAGATCCTTGGTTGCCATGGCTGGGGGCCTTCCATGTGTTATCGCCATGGAAACTTAATTATAATTCCAGTGTAGCATATTTGATAACACCTTTTGGTACTTGGAATGTGAACCTCATTCAATTGGTCTTCTTTAATGATGAAGTTACAGCCATTCAGAACATACCGTTTGTTGGGATGGGTTGCTCGGACCAATTTTCATGGAGATAAAATGAGAATGGTGTGTATACCATTAAAACAAAGTAGTGGGAAGCATGAAAGCTTGGTATGGGTAGCAAAGTTAGTGGACCAAGTGATGTACAAATTTTATCATGGTGGTGAATTCTCTGGAGAATAGAAGTGTTAGGACCCATCCAAGATCCCTCACCGAAACCCTAAAAAAAGTCTGATCCCAGAGAAACCCTACCGGACCCTCCAATGGAAAATCTAACAGTATCTCCCCTAAAGGTTGGACTTACCAGAAAATTTCCTACACAGAAAACACACTTCTAACAATATCTCCTTATTCCTCCCACCTCACTACAATTCATTATCACAAGTTTACAGCACTCCAAAATAAACAGGGAACTAGTCCAATACTAATTAAATACATCGAACATAGTATACAGAGCATTTATAGAACTTTTAAGTATAAAAGTTATTACAACAAGAAATAAAAAGAAATATTACAAGGTAGGAAATAAAGAAAGGAAGGTTTCTAGGACCTCAGTGACAAACAAAGGTGTCGAGCTCGCCCCCAGACGATCAACATCTACTAACTTGGGTCTAAGAGAATGGATTAAAAATGTGAGATGCTAATCATATTAGTAAGTGACACAATCTACTATATAATAATAATAATAATAATATAACAATATAATAAACTTGATCGGATAATAATAAATAAATAATACGTGGTTGGAAATAATGTTTTCTCTCAAAACCCTCACAGTTCACTCAGTTGGAAATGTTTTCTTTTTAAAACATTTTCACAAAACCCAATATTTGTATACCCCAAAAATCAAGGAAGTATTAAATAAATAAAATACAAATAAAATACAATAAATTTAGATTTATATTAAAGAAGTTTGACATGAAGGCAAAATTAATTACAATAAGTAATTTGTGCAACTTTAATTAAATAATCGATGAAATAATGAGAAAATGTTAAAATTAATTTAAAACAAAATTTGAAATGGATAATCAAATATCATAAAAATCATGTTAAAATGCATTTTAAATTACAAATTTTAAATAATTAATAAAAACACAATTCAATCCATTTTAAGTTTAAATACTTTTTAAAACGCTTCTATTTTGAATATCATATCGAGAAAACCATTTGATACACCAACTATATACCAGTGATACCTGAAGATATCCAGCGTCTCGAACACTACCTGGCGAGGAGGTTAAGAAGAGAACCTGCATTCGGTTGCTATGGCGTGCCACCGACATCAATGCTATCAATAGTCATTCTAGCCATGGAAGGGGGGGCGGGTGATGCTCACTATGCATTATATCCTGCCAGCCCTCAGTCCAATGGCATCCACAGGATAACCTATAAACCTGCGCACTAATCATATCCACATATACGGTATAGAACACCAGCATTATATGATGCATCTAAAAATCATAAAATCAATATATTTTCCAAATCTTGAAATCTTACAAATACCACTTTCAAATCCATTGATCCACATCACCTTTAAACCTTCATTATAAATCCATCACTTTAAATCCTTCAACGTAAATCCATCAATTTCACCATAACTGAATCAAATCCGCAAATATATATATATATATATATATATATATAGATAGATAGATAGATAGATATTTTGGCATAAAAAATTTTAAACAATATTCCATCAATCCTTAGAATTCAATATAAATAAAAATTGCATAAAAATCGCATAAAAACCCAAAAGTGCATAAATTTGTGTAAATATATTTTTATTAATCATAAGTAATCCGCAATTAAATTCACAATAATTTAATAAAAATTAAATTCATAATTATCTAAAATCAAAAATATGATTTCAATGCACATATATTTATTTCACCCCAATTTGGCATCAAAATTTCAAATAGAAAGTAACTAAATATTCAACACATAAAATATAATTTTCAAATATCCAATTAACACAAAATATTCATAATTTAACACCCGAAAATAAATTTGAAGGTGGATCACTCACCTCGAGCATGCATAACAATCGAGATCCCCAACAGGATCGATCCCAAGACCCAGACGTGCTCCTTCTGGATATCGAACCTGTGGTGGTTGAAATCTCACTGGAAAGCTCTTGGACTTAATGTCCTAGGATTTCACAAACCATCACGAATTAAAAAAAACCGACCTCGGATTTTGATTCAGGGAAGTCAAATTAGTGGGATATGGTAGGTGGGATAACCGAGAACTCGCTGAAATGAGATTTCACAGTGACCCGCCATGCCCACTTGAGAAACTCACTGCCGATGGCATGTCCAGTGGCCAATGGTCGTGAAATTTGGTGGGGAAAGGGATGGGTGACTCAACAGAATTGGAGGTGTGAAAAAAGGAGGTCTGGATTGGGAGAAATCGTTGATGGAAAAATCTGGCCACTCATTGAAAACTGCCTTGATCCAGTCGCATGGCTGGCCAATCGAAAATGGAAGGGCGATGGTGGTGATTTGGCACTTGTTAATGGAAAACGGCCAGAACAGTGGTGGCCGCCCCTCTTTCTCGCTCACCTCTTTCTTTCTCTTCTCTCCTTCCTTCTCTCACCTCTCACATGCCCCACACATCCAATTTTGCCCAATTAAATAGCCACCCATGGGTGCCATTGTGCACTCATGGGATTGGCTAAGGAGGTGACACATGGCACACATAGTGCACACGTTTTACACACTCACACTAATAACATAAAATAATGTGGTATTAGAAAAAAAATTTTGGTCCATAATTTTTCAACCAAATGTCCAAATTAAGCGTGTCGCTAGTACATGGACTTGTGTTGACAAGTACTTTACAATCATATAAGACTCAATGCTAAAGTTTACAAAAAGAAAAAGTAAATCTATCATCCTCGGATAATTCAGACCACAACTTGTTTTTCTCAAAACTTCTAGATGGTAGCTCCGTTTTCAATGTGCTACTAGTCTATGAACTCAGGATGACATGTACTTCACAACGGGGCATCAGTAAATGCAGAATTCCATCTGAAATAAAAAGTTAAAATTTATCTCTTCTCGATCAATGATGGTCAAATCCAGTCAATCTCGATCAATGTGAAAAAAATTCCGATGTACTTGAGGACGGAGTGTTAGAAGAAGTACCTAATAAAGTAAAGATGTTATTTTAGCATTCTTCCCATGAGGCAATTCCATGTCTACATTCTTTAGCCTCAAGGTATGTTATTAACAATAGTAAGTGCTTAATGTGTCAAACTGCAGAAGAAACTTCATTACATGCATTATGGGGATGCCCAACTGTGGCAAATATATGGAAGCAATTGATTTCTATCCACGTCTAAAAGGGGGTGTGTATGATTCTTTTGCTACTTTATGCTACTCTGCTTTCGCTCTTCTATTCGCCTATCAAACTGAGAAATTTGCATGGACTTGTTGGTGTTTATGGAACAATAGAAATGCCATCATGAATGGAAATTTCATCAAATCTAATGCTTTAGTTTTGGATACAGTAGCACGTCTGCACGTCGAATATAAGGAGGCATTGGGGAGTTCTGCAACAAGAAAGCATCAATGAGCTAGGCGTCAATGGTCACCACCACAAGGGGATAATTTGAAAATAAATTTTGATGCTTCTATTAAAGTGCACACTTAGAGGATTGGAGTTGGCGTTGTTGTCACGAATATGCTGGAAAACTGATGGGGGCTTTAGCTAAACCTGATGAGGACATGACTAGGAGCACCTTAAGATGGAGTCGAGAGAGCCACTTCAAATCTCTACGGGACCAATAAGCAGAGCTAGAGCAAAGCGGTTTAAAGAATCACTAAATGGTTTAATTCAAGAGGTGTTCATATATCAAGGAAGCATGTTCATTACTGAATATGAACAAATTGGTCCATATGATTGGAACGGTGGATGCCAACATGAAAGAGAGCTTAATGCAAGGAATCCTCCAACATGGTGATGTGGCAAGTTTTGATGACATGGATGGTGATGTGGCATCTTATGGTGACATGACACTTTTGCCACGTGGAGGGTGATATGCGCCTACATGGCTTCCAACTAAGCTTGGCCGAATTTTATAATTAGGAAATATTGATTATTATTTTATGTTTTGATTGGATGTTGGCATGTTACCTATTCTATTTTCCCAATTTAGTTTTATTAGGTTTTTAAATTACTTTCCTATTTTTATTAGGAAACTAGGAGATAAATTAGGTTTCTTAAACCTAACCAAATTAGGTTTCCTAAACCTAATTTTCATCCATAATTATTTTTAGCAAATTTAAGAAAGCTTTATAATTTATTTTGCCTATTTAAAAGCACACAAGTCATGAATAAAATTCAGATTACAATTTTGACTCAAAGTGAGAGTGATTCTTTGGTTCTCTAAGAACTATATCGAACTTTTCAAGCTTTGTTTGTGGAGTTCAAATTTGACTTATTAATAGGTTATTCCACACCCTATTGTGGCGTCTTCATCATACTAAAGTTTTTACCTCAAATATAGATAACGGATCGAGGTGTTCCACTGATAACTTGTAATTAGACGGTCTTAATTCAATCTTTGTTACGGGTTTAGAAGCATGTCGCTATAGGTTCGTATCAAAACCCTTTGCAGGTTCATGGTCGATCCTTTATGCTGAGCTCATTGCAATCCGTGAGGTGATAACTTTCTATTTGGAGGCAAATCTGCCTTGGTGCTGTCCGTTTAGTGAATGAATGAAGCATTGGACATCAATTGGGTCCATTCTGTGTTTTGGTTGACAATATCAAAGCTCTGCTCTCTAATAATGTGACTTTGGTATGCTCTTTTAACTATAGGGAACTAATACTGTAGCTCACTCTACTGCTAACTATGCTACTGGTTTTTGTACCCTTGAAATCTGGCCTGAAGTTGGCCCACATTGACTATATCATGTTCTTCAGGTCGATTATTGTATTTCAGACTCTTAATTTATAAAATTTTCCTTTTCCACAAAAAAAAATAAAAAAAAAAAATATATATATATATACATATAGAGTTCTTCCATGCGTAGAGTCTTTGTTTAGTTCCTTCAATGGAAAGGCTGCTAGTTTTTTGTATTTAAAATTTTGGAGATGTGATTGATGTTCTCGTACCATTAGCTTCTCATTGGCTCTTTGAAATAGTACTACACTAGAAAAATTTTTATAGGCCTCTCAACAATTAGACAAAAATAAAAGCTAACATATTCTTAGATTTTCTGCCTACTGATAGAATAAAAAATATATCTGCAATTTCTTATATTCTCATGATGCAGTTTGGTAATCAACGGTAAAAGCGAATGCACCAGTAATAATAAATAGGGAGCGCTTGAATCTTCCCTTATTTGATATGCTAAACTGTTAAATACAAAAATGAACAATTATAATTATAAGGCATATTCTTCTTCATTTTCTATGAACCTATCATATTCGCAAAAAAGAGAGGGGGGGGGGGGGGGGGGGGGGGGGGTGGGAACCATTAGAAGATCGTTGAGGCCGCTAATCTGGCACTAGCAGAAAACCTTCCGACACTTGAGCCAAAAATGGGAATTTTGAATTTTTAACGAAAAACATAAAAACTATTATGTACTTTGTTAATAATTTTATACCTTTATATAGGTTCATTATTTTCAATAGGAAAAAAGAAAATACATATATATTATTTAGAGATATAAAATATTCTAATTAAGATATTCAATTTATTTTAATTTAGACAATCCAAAATAGATTTAACTGCAAATCCTAATTATGTGAGATGGTTTAGAGTTACCTCCCTTTTGTGATGAAATATTCGCCAAAAAGTTTTTTGTATATTGATATTTTTTTAATTTTAAAACTTATCTCTTTATATAATATAAAAATTATTCAAGAAAAACATTATATTAAAGCAACTATGTCCCTCTTATGTTAGCCTAATTATATTTATGTGGGAGGAATTTTTCATTTACACCCATTCTGTTTTGGAATTTTTTTATTTAGACACTATACTTTTGAAAAATTATTTAAATTTATTAAAACAGATTCATCTATTAATTTTTATCTTTTTTATCTATTTATTTTAACAATTAACTTCTACAACGTTATTTAGTCATAAAATATTGATTTTAAACTTCTTTTTATCTCTAATTATTAAATCAATTAGTAAAAGCTAATAAAAAAAAGTGAAAAATAAATCTATTTTGATAGATAAAAAAATAAAAAATAATTAATAATGATTTTCAAGAACATAAAATTCAAGTTAAATAATAAAAAAATGAAAAAATATAAATAAATTTGTCCCCTATATAATTAATTTTTTACCTTCCATTCGGTGCTAGCATTTTTTTTTATTTGACACTTTTAGTCAATGAATTTTAATTAATAAAACAATTCTTTACACATGAGCTTAAGCTTTTTAAATGTTTTATTGAATAGCTAAACTAAAATATTATTTATATAATTAAAAACTAGGAAGTATTATTTTTAAAAAAAAGAAAGTGACTATTTTTTCGAAAAAATTATAGAATATCCCCATGATTTTTTAGTCAAATGTTTTTTTTTTTTTGGGTCAAAAGTCAAATTTTAATTTGCTCAATTTAATATTTCTAAAGCGACGTCTTTTATATGGTATCAATTTGCTTTTTTTTTTTTCTTTTTTTTTTTATTTTTTTATTTTGGTTGGCATGAACGATTTGCTCCTTTTCTAAGTGTTTTTTTGCCATAATATTGCAAAATTGGTTCGCTTTGCATTGCAATTGAATGAAGATTTTGGCTTATTTTTCCTTTTAACAATTTTATTCAAAGCACGTTTTGATTTATACATATTTTGATTCTATGGTTAAATCATTGATAATACAGCTAAGTTCTCGTTTTGGGTTGATTTAGAAATATTATGCATTTTTTTTTTTTTTTGCCATTCTTAGAAAAACAAACAAAAATAATATGAACTTACCAATAAATAAACCAAAGAAAAAAAAAACCCAAAAATAATAGGAGGGATAAAACGCCATCTAAAAATAACTGATTTGTTTGGGAGATTCACTTATTAGGACGTGGGTAAAATTATTGTCAAAAAAAAAAAACAAACAAAAAAAGGGTCATACTTAGAAACAGTAAGAAGAAACGGTGAAGTTTGAGAATTCCATCTGGAAACTTCCACAGCTTTCTGGCATCCATCTCTCCCGCTTCTTCCAGACAAATCCTTGTCCTTCTCTCTCTCTATGCATTATATCATATTCACCACCTCACCAAATCTTTTCCAAGCAAAACTACGACAACCAAAAGCCAGCACCAATAGCATTATCGAAATCATATATACCAGAAGAAGAAGCAATAAACAACCTCCGTAGCCGCTGAAATTGTACAAGCTAAAACTGCTCTCTCGGCAGCAGAAAAGAAAAAGAATAAAATAGAAAAAAAGTGGTCGAAGAAAAAGATGGGTGTTGATTATTACAAGGTTTTGCAGGTTGATAAGAACGCAAAGGATGATGATTTGAAGAAGGCCTACAGAAAGCTTGCCATGAAATGGCACCCTGATAAGAACCCCAACAACAAGAAAGAAGCTGAAGCCAAATTCAAACAGATCTCTGAGGCCTATGAGGTTAGTCAATCTTTTCTTTTTCTTCCATCTTAGGTTTAGGATATCCAGTCATATTCTTGTGTAATTTTGTGTATATGAGTGCAAAGAATCCATTCCCCAGAAGACTGATTTGCATGGACTTTTCACCCTTTTTTGATTTTTTCTTTTTTTTTGGGGCTTTTTTAGTAATACTAAACAGAGCAATTTCTATCTTAGTTTTTTTTTTTTTTTTTTTTTTTTTTCCTCTCCAAATTTGGCTTTGTTTAATTCGCTTTTGAGGATCATCCTTAATTAATTATAAATAATATCAATTTCTCATTTTTTTACTCTGGAGTTTATGGATCCTTACCTTTTTAGCATGACCAGATTCAATTTCTCTGTTTTTATCTTTCAAAGTTAATCCAAAATGTTGAAAAAGCAGCAACGAAGTTTCGCGCCCAAAATGTTCTCAAATCAATCCTTTGGAAATTTCATTCTATTGGATATTAATTTATTATAGCACTGTGCTGGAATCTGACAACTCCTTGATATTGTAGGTCCTGAGTGATCCCCAAAAAAGAGCAATCTATGATCAATACGGAGAAGAAGGTCTAAAAGGGCAAGTTCCGCCCCCTGATGCAGGGGGACCCGGTGGTGGTGCTACCTTCTTTCAAACTGGGGATGGTCCGAACGTTTTCAGATTCAACCCCCGAAATGCCAACGACATTTTTGCTGAATTCTTTGGCTTTTCAAGTCCGTTTGGAGGAATGGGAGGTCCCGGTGGTGTCGGCGGTGGCAGTGGCATGAGGGGTTCGAGATCCTTCGGTGGGATGTTTGGGGATGACATATTTAGTTCATTTGGGGAAAGTAGGCCAATGAGTCACGCTCCGAGAAAGGCTCCGCCCATAGAGAATACACTGCCCTGTAGCTTAGAGGAGCTTTATAAGGGGACTACTAAGAAGATGAAGATCTCCAGGGAAATTGCTGATGCCAGTGGGTAAGTTCTTCTAATCGTGCTTGCATTTGGCCATATGTATATATGCATGCTGTTAGTCTCTGCATATTCGTTTTGGTGTTAAATTTTTGGTTTGTAGTTCATCTGGTTGTGGCTCTGAGTGTCCTGCATATATTTTTAGGTGAGCATGCGAATAATATGTCTCCTAGTATATTGAGAATTGGATATATTGAATGGAACTTGGTTATTTGTATTCCTTGAAATTTATCTGAAGGTGGACTTCAGGTTTAGCCATTGTCATTGTTGTTCGTCTCTGGTATGTCCGTTTTGATGGTGGAAATTACGGTTGAATTCACCATTTGCCCCAGTTGGTTTTATCTTGTATTCTATCTTATGTCTTGTCCTCTTTCCAGCAATTGTAGCAGCGCCATTTTTAATTTTTCTGGGTCTTGACTTGTCTATTATCTTACTGTTCAGGAAGACCTTGCCAGTGGAAGAAATCCTAACCATTGAAATCAAGCCTGGCTGGAAAAAGGGAACAAAAATCACATTCCCAGAGAAGGGTAATGAGCAGCCGAATGTTATTCCTGCGGATCTCGTATTCGTTATCGATGAGAAGCCACACAGCACATTCACAAGGGATGGAAACGACCTAGTTGTCACGCTGAAGATCTCCTTGGCAGAAGCTTTAACAGGGTATACCGTCCATCTCACCACGCTAGATGGAAGAAGCCTCACCATTCCCATCAACAGTGTGATTCATCCAAACTACGAAGAGGTGGTGCCAAAGGAAGGAATGCCAATACCAAAAGAACCTTCAAGAAAGGGCAACTTAAGGATCAAGTTCAACATCAAATTCCCAACCAGGTTGACTTCAGAGCAGAAGTCCGGAATTAAGAAACTTCTGGCGCCCTGATTGGATTGCAGAGAAGGTTGTAATATGAGATTTTGAAACTCCCTTGTGGATATGTTTTTTTGGACGTGGCTTGGAGACTGGAGTTGTATCAATAGTTTGCTTTGTATGGTTTGACACATTTAGTTATTCAGACAAATAAAGAAGGATAAACAAATTTTCTTCCAAAAGGAAAGTACTCAATAATTTTGATTAATCCGGCTATCAACTTTGTCCCCTGAGTAAACAGGATTGTGATGGTTTTGGAAAATCAATATTATTGATTCGTATGTGGTCCCCTCCTGCATGTTTTCCTTTAAGCCTGCAGATGGAGTTTTATGGAATATTTATGAATTACCGATGTTAAATTGAGTATAACTTGATGACTTCAGGTGTAACATATTTCAAGCTTCAGCAGCCTAACGATGGAAGGTATGGACAGTCGGTATTTTCAGTTTCTTCTGTTCTGTGGCACTTGAAGTGGGCATGGACAAGTATCTGTGCGAATTGAATTGTTCAACACCCTTTCAATTTTCTATAAACAAATAAGCTAATAATAATAAGGTTAAACACACCTGAGGGGGTGTGTGTATATGTATATATATATATATATATATGTGTATCAGGCAGATTAAGACTTTTATTTATTTATAGTTATTTGTAATGTGTGTATATATATATATATATATATATCAGGCAGATTAAGTCTTTTATTTATTTATAGTTATTTGTAAGCCATTACATATAAAACCATGATTGGTAATATACACTTTATTCGAGTGTCCCATTTTTCTTGCTTAATAATATGTTATGGCTATTTACCTTGCCATTCTCAGCCACCTACATTGGTATTTACATAAAGCTCCTAAAGGGGAGAATCATATATTAAAACCAGTTGTAGGGATACAAAAATTTTTGGGTCATTGATCCCCCATTGTTACCAAAAAGAATATTTATTGAAAAAAAAAAAAATTTCATGTAACTGCATTTTTTATTACATAGTATTTTTTTTTTTTTGGGTGAATTTTTTAGTACATAGTACTTGCTTTAAAGAAATCATCTTTACCGTATGAAATGCAACTGTATAGCTCACAGCCATGTTTTCTATTTTCAATTTTCAAAACATTATTTTAAAAATAAATAAATAAAAACTGTTTTTATTTATTTTTAAAAAACAAAAATATTTAGCCAATAATATTTGAAAATGGTTTTCAAAATTAAAAAACAAAAAACAGAAAATATCATTTTAATGTTTTCTAAATTTTATTTTTTTAATTTATTTTTTAAAATTATTTTTGAAAACTAATGACCAAAAAGATAATTTTTTGTTTTAAAAATAATTTTCTGTTTTATAGAATACAAAACTATTTTGAAATCTAATGATCAAATAGGCTCTAAGATTCTTAAATTGTCACCGGCGTCGAGATTCATACAAAACATATATTGAAGTATAACTTGCTTTACCTTTATTGGATAATTTTCTGTTACACGATTAATACAATGCCTATTTCCATTAACGAATTACAACTGGAGATCTAATCAAGTACTTTTTTTTACCTCTACCAAGTTACGGTTTCAACCATTAACTCAAAAATTTTCAAATGAAAAGAAACAAGGGGAAATTGTTGACCTGTGTATCCCCTAATACTAGTTTGGCCGCTAGTGAAGCTGCACAATAAAAAATAATATGCAGCATACATGTATTAGATGCTAATGGACCAATCAATTGACATTGATATCTCAATCATCACTGTAATCTTCAGAAACTGCTGACTCAGAGCCTTCATCATTCTCAATCCTGTTCGGTATTCCATCCGACTCCTCACTGACATCCACATCTTCTTCTGAATCTCCATCACCAACCTCTTCAATGCCATTGTCATCATCATCATCATCATCTTCAGAAGCATCCACATCTTCATCACTCACTTCCATTAAATCTCCATTCCACCCACCAGAAACACCATCGTAGCCAAGCTCCCAATTTCCTTGCTCATACTCCTCTGCTTGGGCATTGTTGTCATCGGATTCCACTGCTTCTACAGAATTAACATCATCACCTTTCACATTAATGTTATTGATTTTTTCATCATCCCATTCCTCATCCAGGTTTCTTGGTGATTCCCCTCCACTCTCAGGGCTGCTGCGAGTGTCAGCGATGTGGCCTAGCAGTGTCTCCTCAACAGCCCTGTTCTCTACTCTCCTCTTTCTAATAGTACGGCGACCCCGTGCACCTCCTTGTCCAAGTGGCCTTCGTCCCAGCTGTCTTAATCCTTGAGTTGTATTCTCATTGGTTCTAGCATTTTTTCGGGCAGCACTAGATTTGGAGTTGTTAACTCTTCGTTGCAACTTTTTACCACGGCGCTGATCACGACCCCCTTTACCACGTCTGTAGTTATTACGTGCACTTTTTAGATGAGCAAAGTTCTCCTCTTTCATGTGTTCCCTGTGGCTTAGTTCTGCTAGTTCGATCTCTTTATCATTCCTTGAAGGAGCAAATCTTGTGGGAAGTTTCTGTGCATAAGGTTAAAAATAAATAAATAAAATAAGTTAAGAAATTGCTTGCTCTACAACAAAGGTGAAAGGTAGTATAATATAAATGATATCAATTCAACATATAGATAGATGGATAAAACAACAAATTTAGCAAATATGTGATACTTGCGCTTATCAATGGATACTTGTGCCTATTAATGGCCCACCAAGGATGGGCCAAAAGCAAACCATACATGTAAGAATGGCCTTGACACTAGAATAACCAACTGCATAGCATTCTGTGTTAAGAGTTGCACATATTGATTTTACGACATTTTTCTCAATCGATATTCAAGACAATTCTCCATAACAGACAGAAGAGGAAGGAAGGGACAATCCTATAGGGGGGGGAAAAGGTGAAAAAGAAACTCACTATATATTCTTTGACTTCCTTGGCTTCAACAGGCTCAGGTTTTGCATGTGGTACATATATAATTGATGCATCCAGCTCAAAAAGCCTCAAAGCCACAGCTGCAATAGTATGTGGTAGCCATGGAAGTACAGTAACTGATCCAGGATCTGAGTAATCATGTGCGGCAGCCCCTGGCTGACTACAGGAGCCCAGCAATTCCCCTGTTGATGCAAAGTTTGACAAAAGAAAGTCCCGTTTCATGACACTCTCAAACAAAGTGAATATCTGCAAGAAATTTTGTCCAGATTAGCAACTAATCATGCGCCGAATTTATGAAACATTATACGAAACAATAATGATTATCAGTTGCTGGCTTCAAATACAAATCAAGACAGAGCTTAATCAATGCATTATGCGATGTTCTACTTTAACACTTAGACCACAGAGCTGCAATAAGATGAAGAGGACAAAGGCATAATATTAAGGTGATAATCCCAAAATTTTAGAGCATGTACAAAGGCAAACTTGTTTTATGGAGAAAAACATTCTTTGTTTAAATTTCTAAAAACTCATTTTACACTTGTTCAAGAATCACATTCCACTATGTGCTATAAACAAAATTATCACATAAAAGAAACTAAAAGTCCTTGAAACTGATGACGGATTAAACACTTCCATATTTATTATGAATAAAATTAATGTGACTACAAAAACAGTTATTATGATGTACATACGCGTCTACTAGAATTTGTAATCCAAAACTATTGTAGCACTAGCAAACCAAATACTCTGCATGAGAATAGTATCTCCATTAACCATCTCAGGACCAATGGAAAAGAAGTGTATTGTATGTATCGTCACATGAAGAATATGCATTACAATGTATGATTCCATCATGACTACAACTTATAGAACTCAAAAAGTAAATAAAGAAACCTGTAGAAGTTCCTCAACGGATGATGACACATTCAACTTCACACCCCAATTCTTTCGAAAGTCCTCCATCCAAGAGGATTGGAGAGCTTCTAGTGGAACAGATACCTGTCAGTTAAAATACACGAATGATCTAAAGTCCAAACACGTAGATGCCAGGTTAAATCATAATAGCAATTAGTCATTTCCACAGACGCACACTCACCTCTATGAGAGCAAACAAAACCTTGAGCAGTCTGTTTCCTAACGGAAGAGCAGTATCTAAAATATGGATATCCTGAAGCTCTAATTTCCTTTTCTCTTTACATTGAATCACATGTTGTGGAAACTTAAAATCATTACCCATTGTACCAAAGGTCTGATGGCAAGAAAGGCAGTGGGAATCTTCAAAGTAGTAAGTAGTGAGACAACCATCACAAATTTCCAATAGCTGTGCACACCTCTTTTTCCCACATTTCATGGCATATAACGTTGATGCATTCAAGCATTCCTTAAACATCCACTTTTGAAAATCTTGATACCTTCTCAAGGCAGCCTTCTTCTCAGTTTCACTTTTGCCTAGCTCAATTCTGAAAGAAGATGATGTTTCAATTGAATCAGGATTTAAACCACAAAGAGTACTACTTGGACTGTCAAAAGCAGCATGGCAGTCAGGACTAGAATTCATTTCATCCACTTCATTTTTGACAACAGTTCCATTTCCGCCTACGGTGCTCAAACACTGCACATTCCTTCGAACATTTTCCTTAAAGGATGCCTCAATCTTTTGCAACATCAAGCGTAAATGGGATTCCCTTATTCCACGTGAGTCCAAAGACCCTAATAGAGTCTCAAAAGCCTGCACATACCGGGTATACAATAAATTTTTGTATTCTAACAATCATCACCTCAAGAACTAACTTAACCATTAGATAGAGCAACAAAACATTCCACGCAGAAGAGGAATTCAAAAAGTAACAGGAGCCATGCTTAATCAACCACAAGTTTAATACATAAAATCATAAGGTATGCTAGCATGAAACTGAACTACCCACATTAACACATTATTACACTTCCCTCCTTGCCCCTGCCCCTCCGCCGCTAAAAAGGAAAAATAAATATATATATATATATAGATATAATAATAATATTAACAATAACTAAATAAATAACCCATAAATAACATGAAGATACATAACACAAATGCTGCCATGCACGAATCTAATATCGATGTCCATAAAAACCTACGTACCTCTTCAGTGTCAATAAGCCTCCAATTTCCATCATGCAATTCAACAAAGATCCTGCCTGAACCGGGATCATTGCTGGAAGCAGAGGCAACAAATTGCCAGTACCTATTACGCCTGCGATCTTGACCAAGAGGTAAGGACCTGTACACGTACATTTCTTCAGCTCTATGGGCAATATAAGATTTCAACTGTGAACGTGACCTTTTATTTGCAAAAGCCTGTTGCTGAGTCAAAAAGTTATCAGGACCCATAGAAAAATCAGGAGCTACAGATGTTTTTTCTGCAGGAACACTATTAAGGTCATTCGGAATAATGTGAGAAACATTAACTAATTTTTGATTTTCTGCAATGCTTGGGGATGCTTCACTATTTCTATTAGATGCTTCAATATTTCTATTATCAAGATCTGGTAATGGACTTTGGCTGCCCTCCACAACAGAACTAGCAAGATGCATTTCGGCTTTGGTTCCCACTGAGGATGGAAAATCTAATTTGGATATATTCTCCTCTTTCAAGCGACTTTTATCAAGCTGTGCTTCTCCCCACATTTGCTTCTTAAGAGCATTTGCAGCTTCCAAACGATCCTGTTGAAAAGTTTATCAAACTCAAGATACAACACTAGATTCTAATTATTAAATGAAAAGATTGCATAATAGTTTATGAATTTGAAAAAGTAATGCTAACCTCAAGAACAAGACGGATAGAGTTTCCTTCATTTGCAATACCAATTAAGGCAACAAGAGCATTAAGACGCTCCTCTACACTAAGATCAGAATATTCCCCTTCTGTAAGTCCTTGAGTCCAAGATTCACCTGACTTGCTCTCATCAATCTCCATATTTTCTTCTTCAGGATTACTTGCATTTCTGTCCTCACCAACAACATATTGCTCAGTGGTAGCACTTGAACAGTCCACATCCTTGGAAGCTATCAAAGGAACGGAAGAGGAATCCTTATCAAATTCATTTTGCAGATTTAGTGGATCATTGCATAAATTTTCTTTCCCACTTTCTAAGCAAGTATTGACTTCATTATATTGATCAGAGTCTCTGTTTGCAGTTGATGGAGTAGCTAGCTCATCAACTTCAGGGTCCTCATCGACATCATCACATTCAGAGTCTTCATCTCTTTCTACATCATCAGCATCCTCTGCAGCTAGAAATCCATTTTCAAATATCTGAACTTTCTTTCTGGCTGCTGAAAGTATGGCCTCAGCATCAGCAGGATCTTTTCTGTAAGCAGCTCGTACACGATACGTTGAAGGAGCTATTCTTTCAAAAAGCTTAGCATCCCTGGTCAAAGCAACAGAAATTGAAGCCTCTGGGGTCTTGCTGGTTGTCAGGTCCCTAAGTCCAGATTTCTTATTATATAAAAAAAAAAAAAAAAAAAAAATCAGGAAAGAGGGATATAATCACACAGCAGGTCAAGCAGATAATGCTGCACAATAAAATAAATCACCTCTTCATTAAAGAATTCTGCTCGTGGCATTCAAAGCTCACCTGAATCTTATCTGCAAGTTCTAATACTGTAAGTCCCTTGCTTCCCTCAAGTGAAAGAACATGAAAAGCAGCAAATTTGACTGTTCCAGGAGTAAGTCTGTGCCTAGATCTTCGTGGAAGTAATAATCCTTTCTCTTGCATTATTGCAAATGCATTTTCAGCTGCTGAACCACTGCGGAGTGTCGAAATTACATCTTCACAACCTTTACCCTGCCATAATGTATAACACCCCCACAACTTTTAATCTTAAAAATAAACAACAGGCAAAAGGGGATAAGGATCCAAATTGAACATCTGATACCCTAAAGATGATGCAAACTTTGAACAGTAACAGAAGCCTTAATGTAGCCCAACGTTAACATGAAACAATGAACACATTTCCATGGAGATGCCAAAAATCTAAGTCATCAAGCCCTGGACCAACCAATATGATGCCCGACAAGAAGCCATTATAGTCCCGGATCAACTTTGATGACAATCATTTGATTTGCTCACAAATTTTTATTTTAAGAAGGATTTCCTAAGTAGCCAATTTTAAAATTTTCCTTTCTCCTGCTTATAACATAAGTCACATAACTTCTCTTTTTGTTAATTGCCAAGCTTTTACCATCTTCTGTCTTACTTACTGAACTTCATCATGCTTTTCCCTTTAGGTAAGTAAACCATATTGCATCATGATATTCTTCTTACCTCTTAATCATTGTCAACATACCCTTTTCTGCTGGCATGCATACAACTATCTCACAGTATCCTCCTAAAACATAGGGCTCTTAGCATGGTTGAGAAATGTCTTGATGCATGCCTCAGGTTCAGCGCTAGGACAAATTTTGGGTATTTAGTCACACATTGACTAAACTAAAGTTTTTGAACACAGAAACAGTAATCAGCCCTTTCATCCATCCTTTGACTAAACTAAAGTTTTTGAACACACAAACAGTAATCAGCCCGTTTATCCATCCAACCCCCTTTGCTGGGCTGTCCCCAAGGGAACTCCCTCTCTCCTAGTTTGATAGACAATTAAAATAGACAATGATTGGTTGCCGAAATTTTACACTTAATTTAATGAATTTAAATATTTTAACACGTGTTAAACATATTTTATGACATTTAGTTTGGATTCAAACCAAACTTTCAGATTCATAAATCCATAAGCCTTAGGACATAAATCTAATCTGATAAAAAGGGATATTACATAAATAATAAAAAAGAAATTGGGAAGAAAACCTCATGATTATCAGGCAAGCATGGCCATGATACACTCCTTTTCTTCAGATGTGGCCCAAATCCAGCAGACAGCGCTAACTGTCGGAATATTTCAGGCCATGTCAATGGATTCAGGTGCCTCTGCCAGTTGCGTATGTCAAAGCCCCATGCATATGCCTGAAAAATTCAGTAGAATAAAGAAAAAAGTTATTCAATAACAACAATGGTGGGAAGCTTCAAGGTGAAACAAATAAATATGTTAGGGACAAAACGGACAGCTTACCCCTTCAACAATCTGTGGATGGCCGCCTCCAGGATTGGCAGCTCCATTTTGATTCGTTCCTAATCCAGAAGAAGGTGTCCTTGCAACATCTTCAATATCTTTTATTATCAACTTCAAAAGAGCAACATGAATCTCCCCCAACAACCTCGAATCCTGATGTGAAATTCTTATGAGATCTACTTTTAACTAATTAGAGTACAGATAATTGAAACAAAAGGGCACAAGAGTGACTCACATAGTCATGAAAACCTTGAATAAATTCATCTAGTGTAAAAGGCCATAACTCAAGAACATCAGCAAAAGTAATCAAAAACCTCCATATCTGAAAAAGGAAAAAAAAAAAAAAAAATTCACAACATTCACATGAATACTGCAGAAAGTAGAACTTGATATAGGCACAGCACGAAAGTAACCTATATTTTTGTGATTTATGAACGCTCTAATCAAATCATAACATAAACAAAGAATATTGGCACTTTTCAGCATAGAGTTGATGTAAAACCTACTACCTAGACCTTAGGAAACCACTAACTACTAAAACTATAATATTAAAAAATACAATAACTGATTACTGGAAGAATGAAATACCCAATGCAGTATTCACTATTCATATTGAAGAGTTTATAACCACCTTTATCTTAATATGTTAAGGAATGATGCATTCTAAATTAATAAATTTATCTCCAGCTTATCATGAAGCAACATGGTTACCGAAGCAAGAAAACATATAGAAAAAAGACCAAGAAGTGGTGAATAATGTGATATGCTGAAGAAGATATATTACCAACACTGTAGTACACACAAGTAAATAACATATTGAATGACGATGCCCAACAAAGAAAAGATGAACTTTCTTTTTTTTTTTTTTTTTTTTTTTTTTTTGGGTGCCAATATTGTTTATCCAAATGGGAGAATAGTGTATGTGTGTGTATGGGAGGCAGGGAGGAACAGTAAGACAGAGAGACATTAGAATGCACCATGAGAAGATTGCCAATATTCTCCTCTGAATTGATCCATGGCTGAATTGCTAATGGTCTTTTCAGCTGCACGGACATAGGTGGGAATTGACCAAGCAAATCTAAAGCACAAAATAAATAAGTGGTAAGCCAAAGGAAAATACATACATATTATGTTTAAAAACAAAACGAAATGAAATTCCGAAGATTTAGGCCCCGTTTGGGATTGATTATAGGCCTCTTTAGATGCTTGGTAAAGCTGACTTTATGATAATTCTCTAATAATTATGGCAGTTAGACAACAATTTTGTGAATCAAGAAGGCTGCTTTTGAAAATATAATTCCCACATAATCAGGCATGTCTTTAAAAAATAAAAAATTAAAAAGTTAAAATTCCCCATTAAGATCCAATAAACTGAGAAGAATCCAAAAAAAGGTTGGACTTTGGCTTTAGGAGCATTGAATAATGAATTATTAGTTGGGCATGTCAAGCAATACCAACCTCTAAATGACTCAAGGTTTTGCAAAGTGTCATGATCAAGACTGATAATTGAGGATAATCCCTTGCTTGCAGCAGCAATTTCCATCAGTTCAAGTTGTTCATCCTCAATAAGCTCCATTGACTCTCTAGCTATTCTGCGTGCAGTAGCCTTCTCAATTGCAGCTTTGCGTCTTACTGCCTCTCTCTCTTTGCGAAGCTCTTCTTTTTGCCTCCTCTTCTCAGCCTGCAATAAAATCAGTGGGGAAGCACATAGGTGGAAACCATATCAGCTGAACCAGCTTATCAAACAATGAGAAAAGAATAACTTACATAACTGTACCCTAAACTTACTCTTAAAGATTCTTTTTGCAAAAACTTTTCCCTCCGTTCCATTTCACGCCTTTGCTCCCGTCTTGATCTTTCCTCTTCTCGTTGCTTTTCACGCATCAACCTCTCTTCTTCTTTCCGTCTTTCACGATCTTGCTTTTCCATTTCCTTTCTCAGTCGTTCCTCATTCTAAAGATGAAAAGTTTCAATATCAAAAGGTCATATAAATCTTAGAAGAATACAACAAATAAAACTGAGAGAACAGAGATTCATGATTAATAACATAAAACCTTTCGCCTAAGATTATCTTGTTTTTCAAGCTCTTTTCGGAGACGAATCTCATGAGCTTCAACTTCTTTTGCAAGTCTAGCTTCTTCACTCTACAAGACAAATATAAAAATGAGCCTTGGCAGACGGGAAGTAGTATTTAAAATTAATAGTAAATCAAATACTATCCAAATTCTTTTCAAAGCCTTCTTATATACCTTGCGTTTCCTCTCCATCCTCAAAACGGTATCACTGGGGATAATTTGTCCATCAGACCCATATGGATTGTCTGAGACAATAATTGGATGGTCACTAATCATTCTACTATTTGTAAAAGAGTCCCTTTGTGGCACACGGTCATCATCTCTAGGTGGTGATGGAAAGGCAACTCCTTGTTTGTCCTGTTGGGACAAAAGACGAACTCGAGATACTTGACCTTGGACAACATGGGCCCTTGATAACTGTTCATTTACTACAGCAAACGATGAAGTTCTGCCAGGCAGAACATCAACTGCTGAAGTAGACTGGTCCTGAAGGAATGGATACTCATAGAGAACCCTTGTGGTAGCCTGAGATGAAACTCACACAGCTTGAGTATAAAATGGCTGCTGATAAATAAATAAAAAGTAAATACTTTTCACAACATAATCTCTTCCTATATGTGGGTAGGATCAGCAGACTTCATGGAAGAAACTTAGAAATGAGCTAGTGCTATGTAAGTAAACAGAAAATCTAGTCAAGGAAATCTAAGATGCTGGCCCAGGGGAACGATAATGACAAGTAGAAAGAAATATCTTAGAGATACTGTGATCTCATGCTGTTGTTATTTGGAAGGAGATAAATAATCATTGTTTAATTCAAGCCAACATATGTTTAGGGAAGAGCTTATTAAGCAGAAAGCTTACGGCACATTAAGCAGCAAGAAAAGAGGTACCGAATGTTTCTTCCTATGACATATCTCAAAACAAACAGAAATTTTAAAGAAAGAAAAAATGAAGTTTGCTTTTGTCTTTTCAAAAGGAGAGAATGAGAGGAACCATTTTCATTTGAAACATATTACGAGAATGAGTAGCTGTAAATCGTATCATGTGATAAATGGGACAAATATACCACTACAATATTCATCAGACGCACTAACCATATTACAGAAGGAAAGAAAAGGAACAGATCACATCCACAATGATGCATGCACAATGCAGGAAACACAAATATTTTTTTGAAGGATAAGACACCAACTTTATTTGATTTTGCATCATGTCGCTCGTATGATTTTCCCTCAAAAGGATGATGCCCAGACCGCTTCTGCTGTTCTGCAACTGCTTCAGTAAAAGCAATACTATCAGGATTAGGCAGAATATAAATTTTATGGTACAAGTAAGAACAATTCAAATTCTAAAATGAAGAATCACCAGCATGCAATAGGGATAATCATATGTTAAAATCCAAGTTTGCTTGACAGAGAAAATCCTTAAAAATTGGTGGAATAGATACCATACGTACACCATCAAGAAAACTAAACAAAATAAAAAATCTAGAATTCTTCAAACAAGCATATTCATGCAGACATCTGTTAAATATAAAGGCCCAGATAAAAACAATTTTGGAACAAAAGTATACAAACTCTTTCTAAAGAAGTAGTGTCGATATAACAAAGGGAACAAGGGCAAGTTTCCTACCTAGTTAAATTTATCCAAATGAGAGGGGGAAAAAAAACTATATATATATATATATACACACACACACATATATATCCACTTTCAGGGTCATTTGTTCTCCACTTGACCTTAACTTTCTTTGGGAACACATTTTCTTTACCTGACCTCATAGATCTTTTTCTTTTCTCCCACATGCAAGTATCATATGTCTTTGGTCTACTAAGTTTACAGAACCATAATAGAGCAGTTCTAATGGCTATCCTCACCTAGGGTGCAGTAAGAATATAAACCTAAGGTTATAGTTACTAAATATAGATCCTCAGTAGTTCTGTCCAACGAACTTAACTTGGGATCATTCTTTGTCGATAAAACAAAATGTTGCTATCAACCAAAACATGCATACGCAGAATATCAACACCCAGGGTCAAGGAAATGGTTGAACATGCATTAACTGAACGGAGCTCAAAGTACATTATCAGGGAAAAATGTGCTAAATTCTTGACTGAGCTTAGCTTTGTGTGGCAAGTTTGATTTAAGTGCTAAATAGCAAAGGATCATAAAACTAAATATGTAACACAAGATTGTTATTTTCACATTTTCAAACTGATAAATTGGGTGGTACTTAAACTTTTGAACTAGTTATCTACACCACTGAAATATGAGAAAAGTTGAATAAATTCAAATCTATCACTTAATTGACATGACACACAAATAAACGTAGATACCAAACTAACATTTGATTGACCCCGCTTAAAAGGAACACGGGACCAAGTACAGTAAGTTCATTAAGAAATTTTTAAGAAAGAGGCATGCACTCCATTCTGAAATACAATCAAGCGAACCCACCAAATTAATTAAAACACATTATCCCTTGATTCCACTTATCAGTCAGAAAGGCTCATGCATAAGCTAATCACAGCTGTTAAGTCATCAAGAACCAAGTTATTTTCAGTTTGTTAGGGGGGAAAAATGGAAATAAACGCAATTGAAATCCATAATTGCCAAAACATGGAAATATAGACTACTTTAAACATTTAAAGCACCAAGTTCTATACTTAGCAATGAAATCCTACTGGGAAAAAAAAATTAAAAAAAAAAAAAAAAAAGGTAGCCACTAGTACTGAGCTGCAAAAGCAGACGTCAAATCTAATAGCAAAATTCATTAGTTATACCTAAAGGTGCCCCGAATGCATCAGGTGGCAACGGATCAAACTCTATCCCAAGGACCGGGCCGTCGTCCCTCAATGGCTCTCCCAACTGTGCCTCCACACAAGCAATCGCTCTTAGCTCCATTATAGTCTGCCGGGACTCGTAGTATCTCCTCCCCATCGGCATATCATCTCCGACACTCCTAGACACCGCATTCCGTAACTCAGTATGACCAAACGGGCTAGAACCCGAACCGGAACCCGACCCATAGTCACTACCCGGTTCATGGCCTGCCCTCAATTCATCAATGGGAGATTCCGGCAACGCCGCTACAGTTTTCCGCGCCTTTTTTGGGGGTCCTCCTTCTTTTTTGTCTTTCAACCTTCTGTGACAGAACCACATCTGCAATTGCCGATCGGAGAGGCCTAATTTCTCCGACAGGTCGGCCCTCATCGACTCCGACGGGTACGTTTCCACTGATAAAAACTCAGTAACAAAGAAATCAACAAAAATAATAATAAAAGCAAACAAATTTACTCTAACATGCATAAAATTTATAATAAAAAGAAACCCCCAAAAAAAAAAAAAAAAACAACAGAGCAAAGGAGTAGAATTGCACATACAGGCATAAGCTTTCTCGAGGGTTTCAAGCTGGAAGGGGGTCTTCATCTGGCGCTTGGGCTTGCTCTGTCCCTCATTTGAATTATTAATTTTGCTACTTTCATTATTATTCTCACTATTCTTGATGTTGTGATCTTCCCCTTCTGAACCACCCTCCATTGAAGAAGAGGATCAAGATCCAAAGCAGAGAAATTTCCCACTTCAAACCCCCAGAAATTTCCCAAACTAGCTCAGAGAAGAAAAACTAGGGTTCCTCCAAACCAACAAACAGAGAAGAATCTAATTTTTTTTTTTTTTTTCCTTCCTATTCCTCTCTTTCCCTTTAACTAAAATAACACCGTGATAGTCAAGGAAGAGAGAGAGAGGCGTAGAATTATCATCATCGAATATTTCAAAAATATTAATAACAACGAAATAAAAATAAAATAATAAATGCGAAAAAAGGGTGTTTATTTTAGATGATTGATATGAAAGGAAGAATGTCAATAACAATCTGCATAATAATAATAAAAAGAACAAAAGAAAATAGAAAAGGCCAAATAATTTACCAACATAACACCACCAACAGTCCCTTCTCACTCTAATTCCACCTTCCATAATTTTAATTTCTTTTCTTTTTTAATTTTTGAGTTTTTTAAATGAACGGTCTTCTTCTGTCATACATGCCCTTAATGTGGTTTAGAAACAAAAAAATCCAAAAGCAATTTGATTTTCCTTTTTCGTTTTCTCTTTTTCTTTTTATACTTTTTCGTTTTGACCTTTTTTGTTCCAGCTCACCTATTTTACAATAAAATAAAATTTTGTTCGTGTGTTTTTAATTTCGATGAACTTTTTTTTATTTCTAAAAATTTCTCTTTTTTTTTTTTTTTTTTTTTCAATGTAAGTCAATTTTTTTTTTTTTTTTTTTTTTGGTTGTGTTATTTTGTATATTGGTCTTGGAAATGTTTTATGTTTTTGGTGGCTTGGGATCTTAGGAGCGACATTCAAGTAAACGCTTCTGGTTTATGTTTTTGGGGCCCCACACTTGGCTTTTAGACAATTTGGGCTGGACTTAATAACGTGAGCCGATTTTCCAATCTCAATGTTTTCAATATCACGGGGCTTCCAGTCGCACAATTTGTCTTTTCTACTTAATATTAAAACATCTTTTATTAAAATTTTTAAAATACCCTTCTATTTCCTTATTCTGATTTACATTAAATTTGTGTAAGCATTACTTATATCTTCATCAATTCCAATAAATTTGTTGTTGAAAGACTGTTAGAAAATATCAAAGAGCAAATTAGTTAGACCTCACAAAATTTTGCATTACTTAATAACATAATATAATTGTATATAATAATTTATAGGTTTCTATTGAAATTATCATGTCGAATGTATATTTGACAAAATTTATTTATCTTGCCTAATCATATTAAAACCAAATATGCATATAAATAAAACTACTATCATCATTCATAAGTTTCAATTGGCTCATGTTATATTCCAAATCTTTATATAATCAAATTTAACAATAGGGTTATATATTCTCAAATAAATACTTTTAAGGATTTATTTCATATGAATAATTTGTGGCTTGAAATAATTCAAAATACCCTTTATGTTAACACCTTTCCATCTTCTAACATTTTCTATTCTAGCTGGTGATATTAAAAGTCATAAATACGCCCAAAATTTTTAAAAAGTGACTTATTACATTTAAAAATTATTTTTTTAAAAAAAACACTAATTTAAATTTTAGCATATTTATTAATATATGCTAATTCAAATATTTTACTTTAAAAAACCCACTAACTATTCACTTTACCATCAAAATACTTTATCTCATATTATATATTTTTCAATTTTATTGTATATTTACATATTTAAAGATATTAAATTTAATTTACAATATGTCATTAAAAAAATGTTTATTGCTTTATAATTATGAAATAAATAAAATATGTTATGTCAAAAATACTAAAAAAAATTTTACTCATCAGTCCAAAAAAAAAATCTCTTTCCAAAAATATAAAAAATAATAATAATAGAAAAAAGGTAAAAATATACTCTTAACAGATTTTATGCTTTCTGATAAAAATAAACATATATATATTAAATATATGTATATATATACATATACATATATCCTTACAGATCTTTAGAAATATATGAAGAAATTTGAGCATTTTTCATCCAAAGACAATTCCCCTTCCCTTTATTGCCAATGGTTTTAGATTATTTTCAATATTTCTACACAAAATAATAATAATAACAATAATAAGATTAACTCCACAATGAGGAAGGCAATAAAAAAATCCAAGCTTCAGAGAATACATTGATGCAAAACTCTTTCTTTCTCACTTGCAATGGTTTGCAGTGGTTTTCTTGGGAATGTAAAACTCTTTAAAGAAGAAGTAGAAACTGTAGAGAAGTGGCCAAATGTCCCTTAAACGACATGAAATCTCTAATACACGGCGCACCGTTGCAAACTTTAGGTGGCCACTTCTGGCTATGGACGACGTTCTTTAGTTCCTTGTTTCCTTCTAAAGTCTTTGACTTTGCTAGTTATGGAAGCCCTCATTACCATCACCATCATGAATATGTCGCTACCACTCCTACCACCACTTCCACCGATAATAGCATCGCAAGATCAACTCTCACCTTATTTGGAATTAGACGAGAGGTGAGGAATGAGGAGAAAAAATCTCTTCATCTTTTTCCCCTGAATCGTTAACCTAAAACCATAAAACTTAAAAGCCACACTTTAACAAAATTTGCTTCATGAATGTGAGCAAAAATACAAGACATGGGCATAGTTTCGACCAAAATTTTTCTTTTATGTGTTTCTAAATGAAATTTTGACATCATTCTTTTGCTTTTTTTTATGAGTAAGAGAGAAGAGGATGCAAGAGGATACACAAAGAAAGGAAGAGAACATTTTTTTTTTTTTTATATAGAAGAAAATTATAATTTTTTGGTTGATGAAATTTTAAAAGAAGTTTTGTTAGAAAAGACATATACATATAAAAAGGATTAATAAAGGGATATATAAATATATATATATATATAAATATATATATATATTTATATATATATATATATATATATATATATATAATGATATATACATCTTTCAAAATAATTGTTTTATATCTTTGAGCGTGCATAGAACCTTTTATTATGTGTAGATGAGAATCTGATTGTTGTGAATAATGTATCAAAGCCACTTTGGTATTAGTATTAGTGGAATCATGGTAAAATACTTCCATGATGCATTTTCTTCTTTTTTTTCTCACAATTATTTTGGCTGATAAAGAGATCAAATGATATAATTCTTTGGTTGGTAGATTGGGAATTAGGTTTTGTTAGCCATTGCAGAAGGTGGGGGGGAGGAGAAGATCAAAGAGAAATGGAAAGAAGAGAACAGATCTTTTTTGAATGGGTTTGTCCAAATCCAAAAAAGCTTTTACTGTCTACACCGTTTTCAATATTTAATATTCACTTTTTTAAATTTTAATTTTAGGTAATTACAATTCTACCTTTCACCATTAATTTTGATGGAAATTGATTAACGATAGAGGATGTTTCTAAAACATTTCAAACCACAAGATATACTTTGAAATAGGAGTAAATTACGGGGGATATATATGATATTAACCCTACTTTTAATTCCAAATAAATTTCCAATATATCCAAAAACACAAGTAGAAACTATGGTAAAATAATCATGTGCCAACAACAAGAAAATAATATACATTGACCACAACCCACACACACCCTATCTCACACCAGCATCTATAATTGACTCCTATGTTGTAGACATTAGTAAGATCAAAAGACAAAATAATAAAATAGCCTGAAGAAAAATGGGAAAAAAAGGAAGAGTACTTGCAAACACTTAATGAGGGGCTTTGTAATAGTTTCAAAACTATAATTATATTTTATATAATAACGATATTAATAAAATCCAAAAGGGAATGACTGTGAAGATTAAAGAAGCCCAGACACCCTTATTATGTAGGCACCCTAAGCTAAAAAAACCTCCCTAAACAAATAAATTAATAAACAAAATAAAAATACAACAAATACAGAAAGTTCACATATGACAAAAATAAAAAGGGAAAAGTCGTAACCCCTACACCTAAAAAATCCAAAGGGAAAACCTCAGAAGGGAAAAACAATGCCAAACACTAACAAAAGTGAAAGGTCCTATCTCCCCACATATCATCTTAATGAGCTTCCAAACAATCCGAAGGAAGAGAAAAAGACCAAGACTCTTTTGTGGTAGAAAGGCAAGGGTGGCAATTTAGGTTATAATACGGCAACACAATTTGAAAATGACACGAAATAAATAGGTTTGGGTTTATCATAAATGGATTTGGATCAACCTGTATAACACAATTATTAATCGTGTCATTTTCGAATTGATCCATTTAACTTAAAATTGACCCGTTATAACCCATTTATTAAACGTGTCAGTTTCAACCTAACCCGATTATATACCTATTACAACCCATTTAAATTTAATTTTAAATTATAATTTTACCCATAATATTTTATTTAATAAATAAATAATATTATAAATTAAAAAACTTTATAAAAGTAATTTTTTATAAAAACACATGTATTGAGATTTATGTATTGTGGATTAGGATTTGCAAATATAATTTGAAGGTATATTACTGTAAAATTTAAATATTGCATCTTAATTTTTGAATACTTAAATTATTTTTATATTGTTTTTCTTAATTATTATTTTTAAATCATTTTCAAATAGGAAGTTTGATTTTCAAGTTAGTAGAATAGATATATTAATAAATAAGTTAATTTTTAATAAATAGATTAAATTTGAATTAATATGTTAATTTTCAATAAATAGGTTAATTTTTAGTTTAATAGGTCAATATTCGGGTTAATAGGTTAAGTCAACACGACCAGTGAAAAAGTAATCATGTTAAACGGATTGTGTCGGATTGACCTGTTTATAAACAGGTTGGATTAGTTAAAAAGTAATAAATGGGTCAAGTTAGAGTTGAGTATTTTTTACACGATTATTAAACGGGTCGATACGAATATGACACGTAAACACGAATTGCCACCTCTATAGAAAAGGCTAGCTTGATAAGGCGTCTGGAACCTTATTACCTTCACAATATATATGTAACACCTGAAAAGGAATAGTAGAAAGATAGTTAATACGAAAGACCAGCTAAGCCAAATAGACCAAAGAACCTCTAACGAACAATCTTGAATCAACTTTGCCACATCTGTTGAATCATTCTGAAGCCATAAATAAGCCTATGAGTAAATTTGAGTAAAGCGAATAGCATGAATAACAACCCAAATCTTTGCTTCATTAGAAAAAGCAACACAAAACCCAAGCAGTCTGAAAAGCACCCCCACAGCCCACCACTCCAGGATAATCCAAAGCAACACCATCAGTATTAATTTTGATCCATCCTACCTTAGGAGCTAACCAATAAACAGGCACAATTTCAATAGATTTTGAAGGGATCCTAGCAACTTGGGGGGCATTTCAAACACAAAAGATCTGCAACCAAATTATGCATGCAACCAAACAAAATTAAGTATACAAATATTCATCTCCTTTAATAAAGATTTAGGCCAATGATAAATAGCAAAAGAATGAACAAAGATCAACATAGTCATAGAATTAATCAGACAAATTCGACTAGTCGTAGACAAAAGTTTGCCTTGCCAATAATAAAATTTACTTAAAAATTTATCCATAAGCGGATGCAAATAAGATTGGTTTGATGTACCTTTAAAAATATACACACCTAGATATTTGAAAGAAAGAGCACCAATTTGAACACCAAGATTGTTGGTGATAGCCTACTGCCGAGCCAAAAAAAAAAAAATTTCAAAGAAAACAAAGGATTTTTGCGAATTAACAAATTGATCTGATAAGCACTATAATCAGCAAAAGGAGAGACAACCGTAACCACATTAGACATAGTACCTCGATAAAAATTCATCACATCATTTATACGCAAAAAATGAGTTGAAGTAGCCAAACGAAATGAAAACGATATAGGAACAAGTGGTTAGTAGATACCAAAGAGGAAAGCAAACGATTTAAATATCTTTAGCAATGCCGAATAACAAAGGAGAAAAAGGATCCCTTTAATGGATCTCTCTTGAACACTTTTAAAAACCTTCAATGACCTATTTAGAAGGACAAAAACTCAGGCAAAATAAAAATTTTCTAGATACGAGAACCAAAAAAAAATTAGAAAAGCCAAAACAATGAAGAACATGAATAATAAAAGCCACCTCAAAGAATCAAAAGCCTTTCTAATGCCCACTTTCAAAGCTAAATTGCCTCCAACACACTTTTTATCCAATATATTTGCACATTCACAAGTTCCAACAATGCATCTTCAATACTTCTACCTTTAATAAAACCAAACTAGTTAGCCAAAATAATTTTACTATAAACAGACACCAATTTCTTAGCCAAGACTTTAGAACTAAATTTATACAAAAAAAATTCTTAAAACAATTGGCCTAAAGCCATCAGTGCCCACAACATTACCAAGATCAAGGGAAAAAACAATATCACTAACTTCCTTAAGAGTACAAACAGCAGTAAGTATTATCCACCTTTGAAACCAAAGCAGGAATTACATTTTCAAAAGCATCCAAAACTGCATCATACTGAACATCATCTCAAAAAAGCTTAAAAGATAGCCTAAAATATGATTTTTAAATAAGTCTCTATCAAAGGTTATCACATCATTAATAGAAAATATATCTACATAACAGTTTGCTTTCTAAGAACAAAGAAAGGCATGAAAATAAGTCATGCTTCTATGCCTTTGCTCCAACCACTTAACTCTACAATGATCTCTCAAAGATTGATCCTACTTAGATAAAAGATCATTTAAAACAGCATAAGCATCCATTCTTTCCTAAAAAACTCGTCAGAGAAACCTTTAACCCCAATTTGATCTCTTCTAAACAAGATTTAGCTAAAGTAATCATCCAATCACCAAAAGCAGTCTTAGACATTTTCTTTAAAGCAAGCTTGATAGGACCTGCCCCAGGAATCCTCCCAGGATCTCCTGGGTGATCCTACCTAGTGAAGTTCCACCGAACTATCTCTAGAGAGTATCCTATGGAACCTCACCTTAAAACGTGGACAACGAACATCAGCAATATCAATAATACCTCAATATATAAATATAAAATAAGTCCACAACAGCACAAGTCCACAACTGACCTATAGTACCACAGGCCATTACTACACACAAAAGTAATATGGTTTCTACTGAGTCCAAAACATAGATCAGAGCATTCTAGAAGTGTTAACAAAGTTTAGAAGTACATATAAGTAATGAACGAGTCCGGAAAGATAAAGGTAAGATAAGAAAAGATAAATACTGCTGCTGTCGCAGAAGAACAAAGTGACAACTGAGTACAAGGTAGACTGCTACTAACTGTCTAGATCTAGTGGAACGAATTTAAAACAAATAAAACCTGAGATAAAGAAATCTTAGTGAGTGGCATAGTATAATAAAAAAATAATAATTTATTTCCATAAAAATAGTTCTCTCAAGACCTTTCATTCCATTCATTTGAAAATTTTCCCATTTAAAAAATCATTTCACAAAATCCGAACTTATACCCCAATTTAATAGCATAAAATCAATGCTCAAAAGTATAAAGTGAACGACCATTGTAATATTATAAAATGTCTTAATCATGATATAAATAGTGAGCATAAAATATTCTAAATGTAGTTCCACAAAATAAATATGAAAGCGCAGTAATAACCATAATATTTGAAAACCAACAATATATTCAAACGTACACAATGTACCATACGATATACCAATCCATAAACTGTGGGATATACCCACCTCACGACTTTCAATATACGAAACGTGTCATGGAAATAATAAACCGTCGAGACGTACCCAACTTTACAGTCCATAGCAATAATAAACCATTGGGTGAAACCAGCCTCACAACACTGTGGTAATAATAAACCGTTAGATAAATCCGACCTCACGGTCCGTGGCAATAATAAACCGTTGGGTGAAACCAACCTCATAGTACTATGGCAAACCCAGTGTGCTGTAATATAATACTGAACCGACACTCTGGTACTCTATGGTACATCAATTAAAAATAACCAATATAATATCCTTAAACAATCCTGTAACATTATATGTACTTTTCTAAACGATACTGTATTATAAATCATAATTTGATATTTAAATTCCACCGCTTATTTAAATATTTCAAAATTTTCAAAATATCAGTTCATGCTAAAACCAGAAATACCACAGTGAAATATATTCACCATAAACCAATTTTAAGTACATAAAACTTTAAAATATTTGAACATGCTTAGAATCATGTGATTTTCAATCTGCTTTCTCAATCAAATAATTTCCAAGATGATTTAAAACTTCAAATCAAATATCAAAATATTTAAATACCACAAGTCCATTTATGAACTCATTAGATTTGAATATCACTTAAAATACTGTCAAAAGTCACATAAAATAATAGCACATATATATGAAAACGGATATTTATATATGCATAAAACAAACATTTCAATCAAATGGTACATACATAAAATATTTAAACTATATATATATATATTATACTCTGTACCCAAAGCATTTTAAAATGATATAATCACTCATATTAGTGCAGATGTTTACTCCTGCTTCCCTGCAAGACCGTCTTCAAACTTAACACGAGTGTCTGTAATATAATAAAAATATTTCTCAGGCTGCAATAACTAAACCAAAGACATTTTTAAACACCAAATGTCTTAAATTAATTTGCACAACTATAAAATTATGCAAACTGAATACTGACCGATCTGATTATATTGCATACCCTTATGATCCAGTATCCAAAATTGGAACTTTTTATCCAAAGGATAATATTTCGAAATTGAACCTTTCAATGGGTCCTAATAATATCTAATTTGACTAATCTAACTTGAATTTTGTCCAATTTGATCAATTTTGTCCAAACACAGTCCCAATTTATCCGGCATTTAACTAATTGATCCAAAAATAGAAAAATTATCAAACGACCTCCAAAATTCACAAACTTTAAATTAACGGAAAGCCCAAGTGACAAGGAACCCATCAGTATCCTCACCTCAGTCCCGCTGTCGTATCTCTCAAATGATGAGGAATCAAGGCAAAATAACTATGGAAATGAGCTCAGAGGGTTAAAAAATGGTAGGATAGGCATATGGGTTGGCCTGAAATGGTCGAAAGATGCAAAATCTAGTAACCCACCTCATCGGCGGCAACTGCTAGCCAGATCCGGGCACGTTCGGCCACCGTTCACCTTGAAATTTCACGATCGAGCTCGCCTCCACATGGGCTTCCTCCCTAGTTGGTGCATGGAAGTGGTAGTTGGCCAGAATGGGTAAAAATGGCGATGACCCAGTTCGACATTAAACGAATCCAAAACGATTTTGTTCGAACCCATGGGTCTGGGGAGAAATTTCTAGGGTTTTAGGGATGAAATGGATATTTTAGAAATTGGTTTCCTGTTTGACACAATATAGAACGTTGGATCACTAACAAATAAAAAATAGGGACTGGTTTGGATACTGATATAAAACTTATGCTTAAAACTTCTCAAAACAACTCAGAATTTGGCGTGCCGCCAGTCTATGAACTCGTATCAATGAGATCTATACAATGGTAACTCAATCAAACCAAAAATATTGACCATTAAAAAAGTCAACTTGGACCCACATATTGTTCACTTGATCAAACTGGGTCAAACTTATTAGAACATGTGTATTTTTGTACAAGTTGTTACAAAGCTTCACATTTTTCAGTTTTCCCCATAACATGGAAGAGAGCATTACCATCAACAGGAAGCAACCAAGTATTCCATACAACATTAGAAAAATTTGAATGAAAAGTCCACAAGGCGTGAAAATGAAAAGTCTTCAAGTGAGAAATAAAATCCTTAAACAGGGTCACCAAAAGAGGATGATGACCAAATGATGCCTCAGAACCGTAGAGCAACAAAATGAATGCTAAAATTCCAAGTAAGATTGAGAACGGAAGGCATGATCTAGCTTACTCATCATAGACGAAGAAACACCCATTCTAGCCCAAGTAAAAAACATATCTCTTGTTTGAATCAGGATAAAAATCTGAGTTGTTTAAACCTTGATGAAAAATCATCACAGGCAATGCCAAAATGAGGCAAACCACATTTCTCATGTGCACCTAAGAAAGAATTGAAATTACCAAGCACCAACCAAGGATGAGACAAAGACACAACCATTTGAGAAAGAAAAACCAAAGAGTCCATTTAAGAGCATACAAAGCATATGCATAAACAAAAAGCAATCACTTAAAAAGAACTGTGCATCCAAACCTCAACGAAAGTTTGATGCTTATCATGAAAAATATTAACAGACAAACAACTAAAATCTAAATCATAGGAATAGAACTATCTTGCGAGTTCAAACTATGAAGCTTCAAATTAAGAAAGTTTTAACAAGGAGCAAAAACAGCATAAAAAAGACCTAAAGGCCCCATTAAACAAGCCAAAATTGGATGATAAGCTTTACAAAAATCATAGAGAGTGAGTTGAGAATATAAATTTTCAATGCCTCTACAATTCAAATAAAACACAATCACTAAGATTTCTTTCTAAAAGAATCCCTAGTGTTGGAATTTGTAATAACACCCCCCTCCCCAAAACATTTGTCCACAATCCTCTTATCTCTCTCTACTTTTGGCAACATACTACGACCCTAAGTCTTCATTGTCCAAGGGCCCTCATTGTCTTGAGCAATAGCCAAAGGAACTCCACATATAAATTCTCTTTTTTCCAAAGCAACCACTGAAGCCAAAGCCTCACAAGGTGGAACACACACCAAAGATGGAGACTTCTTATGTTATGCCACATAAGAAGTAGCATGCTTATCATAGAGTTCAACTTCCTCTAAACCGATTTTACTATCTTCACGAACACTTTTTTCCTAAAAGTTTTAGAGGAGAACGACATCCATGAAGAGAGTCCAAGTTATTATCATACTCCTTATCAAAATCATCAAGTACCACATCCACAACAACACCATCAAAATTCTTCTCATTAGCGTTATTAAGAATGGAATTACTGAAAACAGTACCAACAACATGTTGAATAGGAGTTTAAGGATCAGCTTACTTCCGCCTATAAATTTGTTTCACCTTTGAAGTATCTTTCTTGGTCTCTACTAGTTTATCAGAATCAAACTTCCTTCTCAATGCCCTACATTGAGTAATTTCACGACCCACACTGTTACAGGAAGAACAAAAGGCAGAACAATTTTCATGATACAAGTTCACCTCAATGCAGTCTCCATTATTAGCAAGCATAATAGAGGATGATAAGTGAGAAGAAAGATCAATACCAATTAAAACTCTAGCATAATGATCAAATTCATCAGTGATGATAGAATGAGCTATACAAAGAGAAACTCCAACTCTTGTTGCAAGGTTCTTAAGGATGCTAAAAAATCTAGTGGAGATTATAAATCAAACCCAAACCTGTATATTAGTGGACTTCTGAAAAGCAAGATTAAGAAAAGGAGTCCAAGCTTGCAACCGTAAAACTCCTTGTTTCAAATAAAAAGATCCAATAGCCTCTATTTCTTCATATCCTCCTATAAATGGAAAAGCACATGATAAAAGCCCTTTTTAAGAGAAATTAAACTCTACTTTTAAAGCTCCCAAATTGAACCGTGTTTGGTTTTTAGGTCCTTTTTTTCCATAGGGTATCTCCTTTCAAGAGGATTACACGTGTAATCAAAAAGTATTGATAAAGCATAAAGCATTCACTAAAGGCAGACTAATTAAGAGATACTACACTAGTTGTGAATGACACAACAACTACATATGATTTCACGGTAGATTCGACAACTACAATATTAGAAGTTCCTTTCGAAGTAGAAGTAAACTTTTGTAAATTAAGAAAAACAAATTTGAGAGGAACTATAGATGAAGAAGCATTCAAATGACAATCATCTTGTTCTACCATGTCTGCCTAGGAGGTCTTCTTCTTTGAAGGATTCTGATATACCGAAGGAACAATCTTAAATGCAGCAGACTCCCAAACTAGATCTTGTGAAGTAATAAACTCATTGGTACTAAGATTTTATCTAATAGTAGTCAAAATTGACCAAAATCTAATAAGAAAGTTATTGTGGGACCTTTTTTTTGTCATCAAAATTTGGTAAGTTTTGACAACAACGGAAGGTACTTTCCACTAGTCTTCAATCCCCTAAGTTTATTTTTTGTGTTATATAAGCCTAACAACCTATCTATCTTATCAGATCTCACTATTTAGCTTTAGGATCAAATTTTCTTTAGCTTTTTCGGCAACCCATTGATATTCTTGGTTTCAATCAAAGGAAAATATGTGATTTATATCTCTTGAGCTTTCTTTTGGTGTATAGTTGTGGATATTGGTTGAGTTTTAAGAAAGACCCAATTATAGGTTAGGGTATTTCAGTTTTAGAGCAATTAGTTTACTATGAAGTGTTTTCCATAGCAATTATTGGTTAATATGAATTTCTAGTGATGTATGGAAGAAAACTCATAGCTCAATTTTAAGAAATCATGGAGATATAAAAAATGCCCAATTTGAACTTTAGGAAAATCAAATTTATGTAAAATTTTGGAGAATTAATATGTAAATTAAGAATTGTTGGGTTGAGAGAGCAATATAGGATCTTAAGCATGCACACATCAAACAATATGCTTTTCTTTAGCTTGATGGAATACTTTGGTATTATTTTAGGTGCTTGGAGTCCGGAGGCTAGGCATTAAGCTTGAGTTATCTCTGTGGGTAAATATTTATTTTTGAAAAGTTTTGGGGTTACGAACAAGATTTGTTATCGTTATGTTTATGTTTTAGATACTATATGGTTTGACATGGTTTTAAATGATATTTTATTTATTCTAAAGATTTATATATTTTATTCGTGTTGATTTATGCATTTGAGAAAGAATATATAATACATATATTTTGATATTATTTTTGTGGAAAAATAAATATGGATATTAGTTTAGATTGTGAATATGGATATTTTTATGTGTACCATTACAGTACTAAGTTTATGGAATTTACAAGAAAAAAGGAAGTGAGTTAGATAAAAAGAGAAGAAACCTAGACAAAGAAAGAAGTAACTTGGACAAAAATAAAGGAAGTGACTTAAACAAATCTACGGTATAGATTCTTATGACCTCCCTCTCTATGCCCTGTGGTAATGATTCATCTGGTATTACCTCTTAATAGCCGGAGGAAAAGAAAGCAAAGCGATTCTCGTAGTAGTGACAAGCTAAATGTGAGAAACCTAAGTTGTGTAAACGAGGCTGTGGGAGAGCAATATAGGTGTCATGCTGTTAGATGAAGAGGCAAAGTGCTACACCCTAACTGATACATTTGAACAACTGTTGGTCATATTTCTCTTTATCGAGAAATCGAAGAAGCTATAAAAAGGTTTTGCTTGGCCGGCTCATATGATATCCAAGTTAAGTAATTCTATGACAATAGTGTGAATTCAGGTCTCTCTGGGTCCAAAGGTAGCAAAATTCCTTATTAACTTTCGACCCACACAAAAGGCGTAAAGATCTGGACAATGTCTCAAAGAGAGGCTCAATGAAATAGACATGTCTTTGTTTTTAATTTCACTTAAATAATATATTTTCAGTTCTCTCAAGCCAAATAATAGAGTTAGGTTTATTTTTTTGAGTTCTTTTACTATTTCTCTAAGAAATAGAATGGTTCACTAAACTAGTTTTTTTTTTTTTTTAATGTCTTTTGAAACATTTAGAAAAATTTTTGTTTTTTCTTTCAATATTCTTAGAACTAGAAAACATTGCTTTTTCAAATTTCTTATTTTTTTTTTTTTGAATTCTTTAAAAATAGGTTCAAAAATGAAAGTTGGCTTTGAGAGAGCCAACAGGCAGTTCAATTTCCATTCCTTAAACTGTTAAAAAATAGAAATCCTTTTTTTGTCCTTTCTATTTCATTGGATCGTTCTAAGTTTTTTATAGCTTAGGTTTGTGCCAAGATTTCAGTTGAAAAGGAAATAGGATTTTTATCTCACCATTGCAAGATTGCGACCCTTTGTCCTAACCATTATAGCACATGTGTTGCCCAAGGCATGAGGGCATGGATATGATATGCATGCTTATAGATTGTCATCTTCTACTTTGACATGTGGTTCATTAGATTGGATGTAAGGTCTTAACCTTGTGTTGCCTCAACACGCTAAAGGCTGTAAATAGTTTCCCCCTGCTAGATAGTTTGCGACATCCTCGTATGCTACGTGTAGACGTATGGTTGTTTTAGTAATAGTTATGGCACATGGGTTTTATGAAATTTATGTATATATATATATATATATAGATATATTTACATATAGGTTTGGATGTAATTACGAATTCGATTCTCTATGGATTTCAATAATATATTATGACATTTGAAAATTTTCTATGGATTTCAATGGTTTTCAATGAGTTTTGAAATTTCTTATATTTAAGGGACATATTCAATAGGTTTAATGAAAATATTATTTCAAAATAGAGGAACCTTTAAAAAGAATGAAAGTAAGACTTTGAGAAAATGGATTTTCAAAATTGTACATGCATATATATATATATATATATGTGTGTGTGTGTGTGTGTGTGTGTGTGTAGTTCTATATCTTGTTAGTCACAAACTATGCTTGTCTCAAGCTTTCTTTGTTTTCTACTATTCCTCTAAGCTACTATTAATAGTATATATTTTTATATATATTGTTATTCACTCACCACACATCCAAACATCTTCATCACATTCATCCTTCCTCCACACACACACACACACACATATATATATATATATATATATATTTCTTTTGCTATTCTGATGGACTTGTACTGGTACATATTCGTCTTCCCATGTATCAGATATTTGTAACCTTAAAATTGCTCTTAAAGACTAACCCTAATGTGCACAACTTTAAATCTCTTATTTTTCCTTTTTTTTCTTTTTCTTTTTTTAAGATGATCAAATTAGAGACCCATTGCTTTTGATATTCGGAAATATGTATATGTATTTGGAGTTTTGGTAGCCATTGTGACTATGGTTGTAGTTAAATATCATTAGAAATGTTCTTATCTATAGGTACAATTAGGGTTATGTCCAATTTATAAGGAGGTTCTACCAAATTTTCAAGTTGAAAGTCTAGTGGAGCTATCTCTAAGAGTGGTATTAGGAGGAAGGGGGTTTCAACTTGGGAGTGGAAAAAGGAGGCGAAGAGGGAAATAAAGTGGTTTTGAGGTTTGATAGGCAACAATGGTGAGAGGCATATTGGGTAATTTCAAAGACTATCTTTGGTTAAAAGTCAAAGATGACCTTACATGTAATTTAAATCTTGCATATTTCCCTAAATGATTTTCCCAAAACAAAATTAAAGGAAAAAAAAAAAAAAAGAGAGCATATTTTGCAATTCCTACTATATGTAAAACACAAGTATACACATATTAATTGATAAATTCCAAGGTTTAAATTAAAATAAATTTCCTAATAAACAAGGTAAATGAGCTTATACATACACTTACATATAATTTAACACAAGAAAGCATTTTCTCAAATACACTTTTATAACCTAAATAAACTTTGTCAAATCCTAAAAAGAATAAAGTTCGAAAAAAAAAAAATCCCATCATTTTTCCATAAAGAAGTAAACAAGAAATCAAAAGCTATTTTTTGAAAATTGAAAAAAATTATTATTTCAAAAGTTAGGATGGTAACTAATACTTTTCATTTGTTTGTTTACGTCTATGAATTAGATTTAATGATTAGCATGAAAAATTATTATTATGTTTTATTTTTTTGAATTCTTCTATTGTATTCTTTTAAAATTTTTAGTATTTATTTATATTTATGTTTATGTTCTCTATAATTTCATTTAAAAATTTTGTTCATGTTTAATTCAGTATATAGTTTATATTTTTGACTTGAATATATTATATATATATATATATATAAATATATTATTTTATGTGATTTCAAAATATTTTTATTTATATATTTTAAATAGATAATACATTAAATTTAAAATTTTTAAGATTTTTAAGTTTAAAGTTTATTATATTTCGGCTTAAAAAAAAGTTTTGATAAGGAATAAATATTCTTTTTTTTTAATCATATAAATAGATGATATTCTTTCAAAAGGGAAGAAAGTTAATCCTTAAGAATTACAGTGAGGATGGTCAGTTTGGGGACCTTAATGTAAAGAAATATATATATATATATATATATATATGTATGTCGTTTCATTTTAATATACAATAATTCAATATTTAAAATAAATAATAATATATTATAATAAAATGGATGAAAGGTATTAAAGAAGCCATATAAATATCAAGAACAAAAAATATGATATAAAGAAAATAGGTAAAATCAAATATTTAAATTCTAGACAAGTTTGTTATATTTTAATATTTTAAACAGAATTTTTACCGAATCATTAAAGAAAAATTGTTTATGAGTAAATTCAACTTTTAGTCTAACTGTTAAATTAATATATTTAACTAGCAGCATCTATAAATGTACTTTAAAAAAAAAAAATTATAAAGGTATGTAATACCACATAAAAAAAGCATATTAATTAAAAAAAATTAACTAAAAAACTAACACCAAAACTTAATGGATAAAATATATTTACCGTGGTTCATCAATTTATTATTAAAACAAATACATAAATTATTAATTGAGTTTATTATATATTTAAGATTTAAACTAAATTCCTTTCATTTTTAATGTAAATAACATATATTCAAATTTGAAACTTTTGAAATAACAGTTGATTTTGGAAAATTTATTTAGTATATTATTAATGGGGGCCGAATTTTTATTTTCATTCACTTTAAATAGGTTATAAAAAACTTCAAAAGGAAATGTGAGGGGGTGAGGAGATATTACTTCGTCGAGCTTGAGAGAATCTTCAATGATTATGTTCATCGGAACTTATGTAGTAAGGAATTTGGAAGATATTATAGTTTGAATGGCATACTGTCTATCAATACACAATATCTATTTAAATTTTGTTTTTTTTTACAATGGATTGTGTTTATATTTTTAAATGAAATTAGTTGACATGTAAGAAAAGAGATTAGAGGAGAGAGAAGAGACTATGAATTGATGAGGAGATTTTACAAGGAAAAGTTTTATTATAGCTTCTTTTTTTTTTTTTTTTTGGTTACCACCTTACCTTAACAAACCTTTTGTACAACACCACTATAGAAGGGTTTTTTAATTTAAAAGGCTATCTGTCAATCTAATAGGATAATTTTTTTTTTTTAATAGACATAATCAATGGATATTCCATTAAAGATGCTCTAAGTATAAGGGTATTTTTTATGAACATAATTAATGGATATTCTTTTGACATAAAATTAACCAAACATAAGTTCATCGAATTTTATGCAATAGTTATTGTATTCTTTACCATCTTCTCACCTAACAAATATGCCCTAACTTATTCTATAAAATAGTTATTTATATTTCTATTCCCACCTACCAGGTTTGGAAAGTTAGCGAGTTTAGAGAGAAAAAGGGAGAGAGGGAAAGATAAGATCCTATTTGGGAAATGTTAAAGTTGAAAGGAAACTGATTCTTCAGAATTTAGTTTTTTAAGATTTAGTTTCCTAAGAATTAATTTTTTTTCTAGTATATTTGGTGAGTAATAGAAAATTTGGGATATGTAAATAATTAAATTTAATATTGTATAATAAATTAAGAACAAATATGTATTTTAAAAAAAATTAAAACTATTTTTTTTTTAATTTCTCAACATGATACATTTATAGATGGGAACAATTTTTCCACATATTTTTCTACGTTAGTGAAAAATTTAATTCTTCGGATCAATATTTTTTCATCTCGTAATAAATATCCAAATAAAAAATTTATTATTTTATAAAAAAATTAAATTTTTATTAATTTTACCATTATCTAAATATACCGAAGAAGTTAAAGTACAATGCAGAGCGCGAGCTAAGGGAAGTAGAAAGACGAAGAGAATCCTGTTGATGGTTAATTTTTTATTAAATGACGGTTAAAATGGGAAGCATGTTGGGTGGAACAAAAATTAGTGAGGTGGGATGGTTATCCTTCATTTGGGTCCCCTTTACATGGGAAATGGGTCGAAATAACCCAAAAGCTGTTGAGCATCGCCCAAGAATAATAAAGTTGCGGACCTGTGTGACCCATACTAAAAACATTTTTAAGTATACTTAATATTGGTCATAAACAAGAAAAGATTTCATGAGATTCTAGTTTTGTGATTGAGACTATTGAGACTATGAAATCCCAAATTAACTGAACTTGTTTGGAGAAATAGGAATGGCAAAGGAAAGGAAAGAAATCAAATTTAAGGCTAAAAGAACTAAATAAAAAAAAAAAGAAAAAAAGACAAATTGTATGATGCCTGAAAAAAAAAAAAAACACAAAATAATAAAATAATACATTTGTGGATTTGATATATCGTTAATTATTGTTAAATTTTTTCATTGTTCTTATTGAATTTTGTGCATAACATATACATTTGTTGTCAGTCCAATAACAGATTTTAATAATTTCAGTATTATTCAATTGTAACTACAAAATTGATTCAATTGGTATTTTAGGCCCGTTTGGTGAGGTTTTCTAAAACAATTTTTACAAATCAAGTTTGAAAAACGAAAATAGTAAATTGTATTTCATATTTTAAGAATTCAAAAATATATCTGATAATATATTTAAAATTATTTTATAAGAATGAAAATGATAAAATATATTTGATAATAATTAAATGTGATATATATCTGAAAAAAAAATCTTTATTATTGAAAATGATAAACCTTATCTATATTTGTATATAATATATGTTAAATATGATATATATGTGTTTATATAAAATAATTATTTTTATTTTAAGATAACAAATATTATTTGTTCCCTTTAATACTTTTGTTTCCAGAATTTTTTAGTTATTTTAAAAACATTTTTGGGATGTTTTCTAAATTTACCTATATTTTGAAATATGTTTTCAATTTTTTTTTTCAGATTTTGAATTTTAAAAAAAAATATTATTTGTCATTATTGATGAATAATTATTTGTGGGCCCTATATACTATATACTATATGACAATTTAAATAATTATTTTTCAATTTTAAAATTTTAGCATAAAAATCAGAGCATTGCTATTTCTCATAACTGTTAAATATTACCAGTGGGATTTTCGCTTGTATGTTAATTAGTATATAGTTACATTTAAATTAATCAATTTCAAGTTTTCAAGAACAAAGTTCTTATATGGAAAAATAAACTCTTAACATGAAGTAATTAGTTATTTACACATAAATATGAATCCCATCACCATTGGTGATAATTATCATTTTTTTTAAAATTAATAGAATTAAATGTCTCAATTAAAATATAAATTAGTAAGCATTACCAGTGATGACAAATAGAAAAATTCTTTCAAAAATAGCGGAGAGAGTTTTCAATAATAACTATGAATTGCTACCTTTGTGCTATATAAATTAATATTATGTAAATTTAGGTAGTATAAATATATAAACAATTTTAAAATTATTATCCAATAATAATGTGTAGAATGTTATTTATGACAGTTAATTAATTATGTTTATTTTATTATTTTTTTTTTTTGAAAAACTTTTAAGAAAAATTTTATTTTTAAAAAAACTTACAATGGGACGGGACGAGACCGAACCGGTTTTTGAAATCCCATCTCCATCCAGTGGAGAATTTTCCATTTCATTTACGCGGTTTTTTCCATTTCTCTAGAGTTGGGGCGGAGAAGGAGATTTCCCAATCGGAGATGGGACATGACGATTTTTTCTGCTTTTTTTTTTATAATTGATATAATTTTTTAAAAAAAATCTACATAAATAAAATGTAAATAAAATGAATAAAATATAATAACAATACAATAAAATACAACAAAATACATCGAGCTAGTGATTAGGATACATGAAAAAACACACAAAAATATTTATCCTCCAAATATTTCACTTTCAGATCTTGAAACTTGATTGGCTCTAGCAAAGTTTCATCTGTTCATCGAACCTACTCTTACCTATGTGAGAGATTAGTAAAGCATACTTAAAGGTGCAATTTGTATGAGAAAATTCAAAATCCCAAACATATTTCCATCAAAAGTAAAATAAAATTGCATTTTAAGTCAATCGAAACAGCAGATCTTTTAAACTCTAGATGCCAGAGAATTGAGACACAAATTAGAAAATCCTAGATCTTTTAAGCTGGACGACAATCTGTAGAAAACTCTACAAATACAAGGACAAGAGGATAAATGTCAAAATGAAATTGCAACAAAAAACGTTCATATTCCAATAAATAAATAAATAAAAACATATTATCAAAAGTATATAATTTAGTAAATGTATTGGACATATCAAAAGAAAGAAACCTGTCATCTGGGTTGGCTTTTTTGTCTAAGTCAAAAACATATTGGAACCCATAACATCCATCAGTTTCTACACTCAACCTAAGCATCTTTTTCTCTGTTGATGGCTCACTAGACTGTAGCTCTTTCATTCTCTATAAGACGAACAATAAAATATTATCTAACAACATAAGCTTCATATGAATCATAAATACTACAATACCATTTTCTGAAACAATTAAATTCCAATTACAGGTGTAAAGACCAACTCAAATCAAAAGAAAAAGTGAATGCCCATGTAGAATAAAGATGCTTGGTTCATAAGAATTTAAAGAAAAATCGTAATTTTGCATTAGGCATAACCAAGGAAGAAAATATCGCCGAAATCATCGAAATGTCGTCGGTAGTATCGGGTATCGCCAACCATCGACACCAATAGAGGGGGGAAGAAATTTCTGTCAGTAGTGTCGTGGAAACATCCCCGGTGCCGTGTAATATTGTTGTTGTCAGAAGAAATCGGTTGAAATTTCATAAAATTTATGGAAATACAATGGATATTGGTGGAAAACTAATGGAAATCACCGAAATCTTGGCTACCTCTTTCTCATCTCTTTCAATCTTTTCCAAACCAAAAAAATCCAAAAACCAACCTCAGCCAAAATCTCATCGATTCAATTGAAAAGAAGATTAAAAATTTTCGATCAAAAAATGGAAAATATGAGATAAAGAAAATAAAAAACAAAACCAAGAAAGGGAAACTATAAAGAAAGAGAAAGATAACACCTGTGAATCTAAAAATGGATAGATTTGATGAAAGCCCTCGTCAAGGGGCTACTTAAGATGTCAAGAGCCATCCATTCGACTTGGTACTTACCGGAAAACGGCGATCGAAAAATATAATCTCCACCGGTTTTCATGGTTTTCCGGTGAATCTAGGCCATTTTACGGCGGAATAAAGGTAGCTATAGGTTCCTAAGAATGTGGGTATCAATTTGGCATAAGTATTTTTTGGTGGGTGTCCAAAAATAAAAAGAAATTGTTTATGGGAGTTGCTGCCGTGAGGTTGCTGGTTTCTTTCTATTTTCTTTTGAGTGATCCGGGAAGAAGAATGAACACAAGAGTGGAAGAGTGAAAAATATCCCCAATAAAAGGAATAAAAAAATTAAAAATTAAAATAATTAAAAATAATAAAATAATAAAATATTAATAATTTAGAAAATATATATATATATATATATATACATAAAGATAATTAATGGATTGATGGATTTTAATTACCCAGAAAAATAATAATTTAATAACAAAATTGTACAACACTTAAATACTTAAATATGTGGGGATCCAATTGCTAAATGACCAAAATATCTTTAAAATTGTTACTCTGATTTTGGCTAAATGATCAAGATATTAATAAGTAGTTTTTTGCTATTATAATATAAGTAGTTTTTTGCTACTATAATATAAAATTGTAAATTGGTGGTATGGAATTAACAAATCAGTTTGAAGTATCACGGAGTTCTTTTTGGTATTAATAATGTATTATTAATTATGTTTAATAATTTTATATATCTTAATATTATTTATTAAATTTTTTATATTTTTGTGATAATAAATATTATATTTTCTTTACTTACAATTATTTTTAATATTTATGGACTATGTTATTATCCTTATATTCTAATTATTGTATTTTTTTATATTATTTTACTATATTAATTATCTCATATGTAAAAATCTACATTCTAAATTAAATATTTATAGTTTCTGTAATTTTATTAACATTTCCATCGATATCGATATTTCCTTCGATATCGATGTTTCCATCGATATTTCCATAAAATTATTTTACCTTCGACATTTCCATCGATACCGATATTTTCATCTGGGCATAATCAAGTCCAATATACCTTTTGGAATTTTAAATTTTAGGTTCCTAAATTTTAGAGACTAAATACAACCCAAGGAAGCTAAACAATTGCATCAGAACCAATTCAATTCAATAAGGTAAACTTCGATAATTTAAACTTCTTTCCTTATCATTTTTTAATCTTAAATTTAATTCCTTTCATTTTCTTCGCACCTAAAATGAACCAAATAATTCATAAAGACAAGTTTTTTTAGAAGAAAAAAGAATTGAAAATGCCGAGAGAAATAAATAACCGAATACAATATTTCAATCATGTCCATGGCATCATCCTCTTCATCAATCTTAAATTTTAAAATGAAAAAAGGAACAGAATCAAAATCAAAATTGAAATTGGTAAGAAAATTTTACAAATGAAATTACCAAATAAATAAAGACAAATTCAGCGCTAGTGACATCTTTTAAATTAAGATATTTCCAAGAATTTGGCTGTTTGGTTGCTAAGAAATATTTGATTTCTTGTTTAAGGACCTAGGAACAAATTAAGTAGTAATTAGGAAATGTGTTAAGGAAAAAAAAAAGAAGAAAAAAAATCACAAAGGCACAAGAACATATCAAACCGACCCCTTTATTAACTAATTCCTTTTGCTGTCAAAGCCCTAAACCAGCAGAAATGTGTTAAAAAAAAAAAAAAATCACAAAGGCATAAGAATAGATCAAACAGAGCCCGTTTGTGGCTGGCCGTTTGTGAGGGCTATGAAGTGAAGGTGATGACGATGAAATTTGGTGGTGGTAGCTTCATGGTGAGACTTGGTGCGGCAACATTGTTTGTAAAAGTGAAGGTGATGACAGTGAAGTTTGGTGGCGGCGGGTTAGTGGTGGGGCTTAGTGCGACAGCAACTGTTTGTAAAGGTGATGTTGGCGAGAGGAGTTTAGGGCTGTTAATGAGTGTTAGGGCTTGAAACTGTAAGAAGAAAATGTATCTTGATTAATTACATAAATTAAAAATAATATATATATATATATATATATATATATATAAATATATATATATATATCTTGGCATATTCGAGCTGTGTTTTTATTCTTAGGGCTCGGTCTGACCCCGATTCAGTTTTTAAAAGGATGCCTCGAGCCCACACTACGAGGTTCGGGCCAAATTGCCATCCCCAAGTAAAAGATCATTCCAACAGTGTCTATTTTATTTTTCTTATCATATTAATTTGATAGAATGTTTAAACAATTTCATTGAAAAAGTGATTTTTAAATAATTATTTATTTTTCTGATGTGATAAAAAAAAATATAATAGATAGAATAATTGGAAACAAATGATCATTTAATAAAACACATTTTTGATCATTTTTTAATTTGTAAAATAAAAAATTATTTTTCAAAATGACACGCAATAGGGTTTTAAATTCTTAAATAGAAAAATAATAATACTTAAATAACAACATTAGCAATGTTAATATTTATCCCATTTTAAGCAAAGATACTTCAATATTAGGATAATTTGGTATTTTATATAATTATTAATCTCTTTTTCTTCTTATGAAAATAATTAAATTTTGTGAAAGTATTTCTTTCGTGTATATATCTTTTCTTCTATAGTTATCACATTTCAATAACCATATTTGATAAAATAAAGTGTTTCTTTTCATTAATGTAATAATTAATTTTATTTAACCATATTCTTTTTTATATTTTAATCCATAAGCTTTGTTCAGTGGTAGAACTGAGAATACACCTCTAGGTACCTATTTTGATCAGACTTGGATGAAGTGGCTTTCTCTTTTTTAATTTAGTTATATTATAATCCCTAACAAAAGTAAGAAAAAAAATGTTGTCTTTTCCTTTTTTAGTATTTTGATAACTATCCAAAGGTAAAATAGTTACTTCATATATACAAGATGGATCTAGTATAACCCTCAAATTTGACATTGACATTAATATTTACTATTAAAGAGCATATACTAATGCCAAAAGTAAAAATGCCAATGTTAAAATACCATTTACCATTTGAGTTGTTTTTAGAATGCATATTGCGAAAATTTTCAATTTGAAAGTAATGGAAAGTTAAAATAAATATATAAAGGGATTATTATTTTTTAATAAGTTAGTTAAAAAAATATGCGAATGTAATTTGTCAAAAGTAAAAATAAAAATCTTTATATATAATAAATCTTATAATAAATTAAATAAAAACCAATATCAAAAGTTAAATACGAAAAAAAAAATTGCATTGATTATTATATAAATGCAAGTGTGAATTTTTAAAAAAAATAAAAAGAATAATTTTTGCATATTTTAGAGATTAAATAAAAACATAAAGATCTATAGAAAAGAAAGAAAAACTTTGAAAATTTATTTCATAAAATATGTTCTTTTAATTATTACATATTTATTATATTTATGTTTTTGTCATTAACGATAATATGTTATAAAATTTATTACAAAAGTTTTTGTTCTATTTGTTATTTATAAAATATTTAACAAAATCTATTATAGTTTAATTATTATGAAAATATTGTTAAATTTTTTTATAAAAAATATTTTATAAAATAACAATAATATTTTATAAAATTTATTATAAGATTTTATTATAAGATTTTGTTATATTGTAAATAATAAATATTAGTATAATATATATATATATATATATAATAAATAAAAAAATATCTTATAAAAATATTTTTTCAAAATTTTCCTTTATATTTTAGAAATACTTGATCACTTTTTCTTTATAGGTCGTTACATTTTTTTTTCTAATCTAGAAAATATGCAGAAATTATTATTCTTGTTTTTTAAAAAATTAAATTTGTATTTTTGTAAAAATCTTTGCAATTTTCTTTTTTACATATTCGAATTTTTTATTAGTTTTATTTAATTTTTTAGAATATTTATTATATGTAAAGATTTTTATTTTTATTTTTGAAAATTACATTTGCAATTTTTTATGAACTTATTAAAAAATAATAATCCTCTTTAATTATTTTTTATTTAAAAAATTTTGCAAAATTGTATCCTAAAGTATATAAAATTACACTTTGTCCTCTTGTTTCCTTTTAGTATTTAACATAAGAATTATCCGTGTAAGTAATTTATGAATTTGCGTGCAAGTTATTAGAAAACATTCTTTAATAAAGTTTCGGGTGCAATGGTGCTAATTTTCTTTATTTGCTTTCTTTTATAAAAAAAATATTCATATTTATTTTTGTTTAATAATTTTTTCAAGATAATATGCAGTGCCCCTTGTAAAAAGTTTTAAATAGCATCTTGATTTCTTTTTAGAAAAATCCATTATTTTCTTTATATTTATATCGAATTTCTTTGAAAGTTGCTAATTTTTTTTTTTCCATTGGAAAATAAGTGAAATTATTTTATATCATTACTCAACCTAAATTTCTTTTTTTTTTCTAGTAATTATTAGTATTTCATATGATTAAGACCTCTATTTTATTAATTTAATTAGCTTTTTAAAACTTGTATAAAGTTAATTAAAGGCTCTTATGTAAGAGGGGAAAAAAGTTTTTGACTCCAAATTATAGCTAATAAATTTTAATTTAAAATTTAAAATTCACGTAAATGAAAAGTTTTGCTGTAGCATTTTAAACATTATCATTGCCTTCAAAAATATCTTTCATCCTACAATGAAACCCTAAACTAAATTTCTGAATCCGCTACTGTATATATATATATATATATATGTTCGTTTCTACCACAGGCAAAATAGGGCACTAGTTAAAACATTCAAATCATAGCCTTACTGATGTCTGGATGTCTGTTTTATTTTATGGGGTAACAATGATGAATTTCTAAACTAATGGGCTCAAATTGTATTTACCGTCAAACTCATTGGTTTTTTATGCATTTTTCCTAATAAAATATTGTAATAGCAAAGCAACAATATTATTATTTTTATCTAAAAATATTTAAATAACTACATATTAGTAATTATGGAACTCATGGTAAAATAAATTAATTTTTATGTGAAGAATACTTGAGACATGTTATTTTATCACGTAGAAGGGGAAAAAAAAATTATGGTTAACATGCTTTTCCTCCTTGAGGTTCAGTTTAAACTCAATCAAATCCCTTTGGTTTCTAAAATATGCCTCCCCTACTGTTATATCATACCCCTTGCGTTTAAAATATTCATTTAATCTTTCCAACGGTTTCAAAATACTCTTCTATGCCTTTCCTTCTGTTGAATTTAACATCAATGTGGATCATTTGCTCTTCTATATGAGTATAAATGACATATATTTTCAAAAACCAAATAAGTTTCTTGGAAATAAAAAACAAAGCTGAGAGAACTAGGGAGAAATTATCCTAAAAAATTATTTGGAATCAAGTTAACTATTAAGGAATATATATATATATATATATATTTTATATATTAAGTTTTTTGAAACCAAAGGGACTATCAACAATCAACTTGAAATATCACTAAATCTGTTAGAGGTTTAGATGATATTAACCCTAAAATTTATAGGGGTAACATCATTTGAATAATAGTGTAGATGTGCATATTGGGAAACTTGGCATGCTGGATTCATGCCTAGTCCTTGTTGTGTAGGGGCCGGTATGGACTCGTTCACCTTGTGCACCATCAATACCTATTTTATAGGTAGGCAGCATCAATTTCTTTGTTTTTCTCACTATCACAAATAGTACTACTATATCTCATTGTTTCATCTCCTTTTTCTTTTTCTTTTTTTGTGCACGTCTGAAGAGGCAGAGAAGGGTACGTGGAAGTTGGTAATAACAATCAAACCTTGTTTGAATACATGCATAAATAAATACGGTTGTCGCTGTTGCATTGGGTTTCTTTAATTATGAAGTTTTTGAATTTAAATTCCATGGCTACATATATTGTTCTACATTGTGGTGACCCTCCAAACTAATATATAATCTGACCCGAGCAGTTCCTAATTGGTTTGGACTTTGGAAGACAATATATATATATATACTAAAACAGGATGGATTTCTCTCCCCCGCTCTCTTGTTGTTATGTATATATATTTGCATACTTTATTTGTGTATTCTAGAAATTAAATAAAGTAAGATGGATCATGTCCTGACAACTAAAATATTCATGTCGCGTGGGGCCTCTAGCTCTCTTCTATAAAATATGGCTTTAGTTCGTACGATATGCTTATTTATTTGTGAAAGTTAGATATGTGAACGGCAAAGTAAGATCAACTTCCCATACAGCTGCCTACTTTCTCAGACCCCTAGAATGATATTAAAGTCTGAGCTACATCTGTTGGATGGGGCATATGTAGTTGATGTTGCATAATTAGTGGGTAAATTGAGAGCAAATAGAATTATGCATGCATACATACATATGCATAGATAATATCCACGAAAAATTAAGACAGTAAAAAAATGCACTCGAGTAACGTTTGGTATATATACTATTTGTTTCATGCACATTTTTATATTGTTTTATTATTTTTTCACACCATATAAGGTTAAAAAACAGTAGGACACTCCATGAAATTTTGAGCAATAAAGTCAAAGTGTGATACCAACCGTATACATGGGGAACGAAATCTTTAGTGCAACGAGATGAAAAGAATAATATATATATATATATATTAAAAATAAATGACCCAATAAATGATAACCCATGTCAACGAAAAAGAAAGAGAAAGTAGAGAGGTTGCTTGAAGGGAAACACAATTTTCCAAATTAGTGGATAAAGCTTTTTCCAAAAATGGAGATTTCTTAGAGGAACACTTAGATTTCCAGATCTGATCACCCCAACTTTTTCCATTTTTGAAAGGTAAACTCTGAGACAAATGATAATACTAAATAGATTGACACAAACAAGACAATGTGATTGTTTATTATTGTTTTTTATTTTTTCTGACTTGGATTTTGCTTCCCTTAACAAAACCAAACAAAAGCCAAGAGTGATACAGAAAGAGAATATTATGATTCATACAAAGGAGAAAAGGGGAAGAGGGGGGTGTGAGTCAGAAAGCGCAAAAGACAGGCTCTTAAGTGCGTACTTTAATTACAGAGACAGTGAATCATATAACTATATAAGAGGCTTCTTTCCACCATCTGAGGTCTGAGCCTTCAAATTCAAAGGACATAAAAAACCAGAGAACCTTCTCGTAGTTGACGCCAAACTGCATCAAGATCCATCAATGAGATGGCATGGGATTGGACGTATGATCTGACAAACTGTTTGCATGTGTGATACAACACTTCATTAGGGTTACCCCAGACTCCATGTCTCTCTCTTAGCCTTTACCCTCTAGTTCATATATTTTCAACTTATACATTATGCATGCAAATTTATAATTACCATGTAAAATTTAATTAACATTGAGTTATTTGGCTCATAGTACTTCTTTTACAATGTACCTTCATAATTTGACTTTTAGGTTATGTTCCGATTAATTAGGTTGAAAAAAAAAAAAAAGGTTTTTTATTTCGTACCATCTACAATCATATATATATATATGCTTTACTACTGTAGTACATTAAGTTTATTGTTTGCGTACTTTATGTTTTATTTTTCATTTATTGGAAAACAAATATATAAATTTATATAATTATAATATTTTATATAATATGTTTTGAATAGGCTATCTACGTTAGAGTAACGAGAGGTAGAATGTTAATGGAAAAGCACAAAAAAAAAAAAAAAAAAAAAAAAGCTTAGCTACAAAAGTTTAGTTTCAAATCTGCTCCGCGTTTCATTTTGCTCCAAAATTTTAAGTATAGTAATGTCAAAATTTCAATATTACCCCCTTTATTATATATTTTGGTAGAATTAACAAATTTGACCATTGAACATTCAAAATACATGTTAAATGAGAGTAACTTAAATGGTAAGCCATTCATTTTCTCTACATGAACTTTAATTTATTTGAATGATAAGTCGAAATTTCATTCACATTCTAACAAATTAATTTAATAGGGAGTATTAATTTTAAATTATCTTAGGCTTTAAAAAACTGATATTGCTATTTATACTTTAGGGCTAAAATTGAAATTTATGGCCAACTTTTTCAAATGAACCATATTGAAATTAATCCAGAAATAAGCAAATAAACTTTTTGTTGCGAAAGAGTCAAATGCATATTTAGTTGGATTATTAAGCAAATATGGACTCGACATCCAGGTACGCAAAAGTTTTCTTCTTTATTATTATTATTATTATGATTAGTAGAGCTTCTCAGAAACAATGAATTTTTTTTAAAGGTGTTTTTCTTTCCTTAGTTCTTGACCTGTTGGTCAGTTAGGGATTGTTGTTTCTTCTCTATATTTTTGTTTTGTTTCCCCTCATTTTTTGTATGACTTTTTCTTCTTTCTTTAATAAAATTGTGGGGTTTCCACATCCTTACTGATTATTATAATTATTATTATTATTTCTTCTTTTTATTTTTAAAGGCTTATTGTTGTTTTCGTTGTTCCACAGGAACAAATGATCATAAATCTCATTTATTAAATTGATTGTAAGATTATAATATTATTTCAACTGCTTATTGTTTATAAATTTACTATGTACGATGATTGATATTCTTCTCATAACTTTTTAAAAGCTGATCAATATACTTTTAATGGCAAAACGTTATAACACAACATTAATTACCTCCATATCTTTCTTGTCTTTTTATTTTGCTATATGACTTCACCAACACCAGTTGTTCGTTTATGATATATCTTCTACACAGAAAGTAATATTCACTAAGCTGAGGAAGTACGGGTGCATTCACCTGGAACAGTTCTTGTAGAGTGAATAAATGAGTAAAGGAGTTCAATTATGGTTTTTTCCAAAAGTTTAGAACGATGAGGGTGGATTGTCATTTTTTTCAATATTCTTTTTTATATGTAAATTCGATATCTTTTGAGCTAATTTTTAGATCTTTATATATGTTTTGATTTTTGAATTTCAAGAGTTTTTGAATAGCTGACTTTAATATTAAATTGAATTATTATTTTTTAGAAAAATATAATCGAACTATCAATTTTTTTTTTATATGTATTTAAAATTTAATGGACTATCAATTTTTTTTTATATGTGTATTTATTTTTTTCTAACAAAATGCAAGTACATTCGAGTTGGCTCTCTCTCTCTCTCTCTCTCTCTCTCTCTCTCTCTCTCTCTCTCTCTCTCTCTCTCTCTCTCTCTCCCCGCCTGAATGTTGCACTTGTCTTGCTACCTCGGCCTTGACAAAACAGCACTGAATAGACAGATGCATCGATCAGAATCTCTCACCAAAAGAAACAACAAAACAAACCAAAGGAAAAACCAGAAAGAAAGAAAGTCCAAAACTTATCCTATTTAAACACTTGTCCAACCCCCAATACCAAAAGAAAAGCAATCCAGAAAGAACCAAAGCCTCATGAGTTTCAGTACCTTTCTTCTTCATACGAACATAACACTTTGTTTTCTCTCTCTCTGTATTTGTAGCTAGTAGTTTTCTTACACCAGACTCCTTCTCCCTGCTGCTAGCTCCAAACCCTTTCTCTTTGACAAACATGAGAAAGTTGGCATACTAAAAACAACCAATTTCTTCTCTAACAGAGCTGTCTTCTAAAACCCCCACCTGAGATTTTCCATTTATATGTTCTATTTCCAAGCTTTCGCCTATTATATCCCACCATGCACGTCTATTTCTATCTCTACTTTTAAACATTACAAGCAAGTTTTACATATATAGGCCTGTAATTCCTTCACCTGCTTACCCTTTTCCTACCCACCCCCCCCAAAAAAAAAAAAAAAAAAAAAAAAAACTCTAGACCAGTATTATCGCTACTGAAACCAAAAATCCAAGATCACACACACACACACACACACACATATATATATATGGAAGCATTTCAGCATCCCATCGGCTTACCATTTTCCTACAGCTTCACAACCAGTACTAGTTCTTCTGCTACTCCCGATACCATCAGTGGTCTCCGGATGGACACCAGGATATGGAGTAAACTTCCACAAAATCTGCTTGACCGTGTGATCGCGTTTCTTCCACCGCCGGCTTTTTTCAGAGCTCGTTGCGTCTGCAAGAGATGGTATGCTCTTCTTTTCTCCAACAGCTTTCTCGAGCTGTACCTTCAAGTAACACCTCGCCGCCATTGGTTCCTCTTCTTCAAGCACAAAAGCCTCAAGAGCTACATATACAGGAGGGATAACAGTGGCGGAAGCAGTGCAGGAGATGGTGGTGGTAGACAGGAAACAAGCTGTGAAGGGTACCTTTTCGACCCTAATGAGGTTGCATGGTACCGACTTTCCTTCTCTTTGGTTCCTTCGGGATTCTCTCCAGCTTCATCTTCAGGTGGTTTAATCTGCTGGGTTTCATATGAAGCTGGACCAAAGTGCATGCTTCTCTGCAACCCAATTCTCGGTTCTCTGACTCAGTTGCCTCCAACACTAAGATCTCGGCTCTTCCCTTCAATAGGCTTAGCTGTTGGCCCTTCATCCATTGATGTGACTGTCGCCGGAGACGACTTGATTTCTCCATATGCAGTGAAGAACTTGACTGCTGAAAGCTTTCATATTGATGGTGGTGGCTTTTATTCAATATGGGCTACTTCTTCTTCGCTTCCAAGGCTCTGCAGTTTCGAATCGGGTCGAATGGTGTATGTTCAGGGCAAATTCTACAGCATGAATTATAGCCCTTTCAGTATTTTAGCTTATGATATAGCGGCAAACAACTGGTGGAAGATCCAGGCCCCAATGAGAAGATTCCTAAGGTCTCCAAGCCTTATGGAGAGCAACGGCAAACTGCTCTTGGTTGCAGCTGTAGAGAAGAGCAAGTTAAACGTGCCCAAGAGCTTAAGACTATGGGGATTACAAGCTTGCGGGACGACGTGGGTGGAGATGGAAAGAATGCCTCAGCAACTTTATCTTCAGTTTGCGGATGCGGAAGGTGGTAATGGGTTCCACTGTGTTGGGCACGGGGATTTCATCGTGATCTCCATTCCTGGCACTAACAAAGCGTTGCTGTTCGATATGTGTAGAAAGATGTGGCAGTGGATTCCTCCATGTCCGTACATCCATGGTGATCAGGAAGATGATCATGGAGGTGGTGAACTGCATGGTTTCGCTTATGAGCCCAGACTTGCTACTCCTGTGACCAGGCTTCTTGATCCGTTGACGCTTCCATTTCATACTTTCACTGGTTAGTCAAAAAATGTATGGGTTTATTTTCCGCAAATGGCGTTTGATCTTAGTATCTTTGGGGTTATTATTGTGATGTAGTAGCTAAATGTCAGAATTATAAATCTGATATGCCGTATTTACTATGTCTAGCTTTTTACTCTCTTTGATGTTGCAGATCCATGAAGTCTTGCTTTCAATTTGCGTCCTTTTAAGCCAAAAAATAAAAATAAAAATAATAGGGAAGGCATCCTTAAATGTGTGTTATATTCTGGCCCTGATGACAATCCTACCTGGGGAAAACAATATTTATGCGAGAAACTTCATATCATTGAATGAAACCACAACTTGTGAATTTCTTCATTTATAGTATAAATGTCGTAGGTCAAAGCCACATAGCAAATTTGAAGGGTTCATTGCTTGCTTGCATGCAGTCTTTATTAATGTTTTTTTGGGACATCGCAGTCTTTATTTGTTCGATGTCGGCGTTTCCGTTAATGTGGATTTAAATTTGGAATTATTCTTGTTAAAAACAAATGGTGCCACCACGTGTACTTCTGATATGTGTCACTAAAAATTTTAATTGGACTTTATATTGTTTCATAGAGATAAGGTCTTCTTAATTTAAATATTGTTTCATAGAGATAAGGTCTTCTTAATTTAAAATATATATATATATATATATATAAAAAAAAAAAAAAAAAAAAAAAAAAAACACAGTCCATCAATAGGCAAGACAGCCAAGGACCTTAAGGTACCTTCAACACAATTCCTTTCCTCCTTAATTTATTATGCACTAATGAACGGAATAATACTCATAACCACGACCGAATAAAAGTAAAAAACCGATGCATAATGAACTTTGGAACATGATTAGTATATTTGTAACTCCTTTTTAAGCATAAGAAATTTAAGTAATAAAAACAGAGACGACTAAAACAAAACAAAGACTAATCCAATAAATAAATTAAAAAAATAAAATGAAATAATCTCGATTTAAGTTTTCATATATCAGGATATCAGTACGACAAAAAAAAAAAAAGCAAAAAAAATAAAATAAAATAAAATTGGCAGACTAGATAATACGAATTATAAACTTTTGCAACTGTAACAGAGTACAAAAACATATTGTGGCCAACAGCACCAAAATCGGGGTCATCCATAAATCAAGCTGATAAGTCACTGCCACTAAATGGTGCTAAATTCTAGATGGCCTTCATAAAGTTAATCATTCAAGAAGATTCCCGTACGCGTAAACTCAGATGCCTTTTTATGTACACTTCAAGAAAATACAACAAGAGCATGCAATTCTTAGCATCATTTAAGTCGAACCTGGAGGATGAGATGCACTTCCCTCTTGAAGATTGATCTTAGCTCCTCATTGGCTTCAACGCCAATTCTCCTGTTTCAGAATTACAGATTTCTGAATGAGATTGTATGAAATAGTGATTCAGATATGTTATATACTTGATCAGTACAGTGCAGGTTTACAAGAGCATCAATACAAGTTTTCCATAGTAAAATCTACACTGATCTCTACTTAGCTTCGCCTGCCTCCCAAAACAAACAATGACATCTATTTACACATAAATGCAGACGCATGCAATGAAATAGCTTCGTGATTAGAGAAATCTCACTTACCATTTTCATATTGAGTTTCTTTTTCTATTTTTCTCTTTTTCAAATTTTTTTTATTTTTTTATTTTTTATTTTTTTTTGGTGTGTGTGTGTGTGTGGTGGGAAGGGGGTTGGAGGACTAAAGGAGATAAAATTGACATGGTTTTATGTACATGCAGGCTGTCCAAGTACCTGGAACTTTAAACGAAAACAATAATATCCAAACTACACGGAAAATTTTTTTTTTTTAAAAAAAAAAATAAAATAAAAAAAAGAGAGAGACCAACCTAATAGACTTGTGAACAGTTCTGGCAAAGTCTGAAGATAAACTTAAAATTGATCAAGTGATATAACACCAGGCAAAAATCCAACAATAAATAATGCAATAGATGTTTATATATCAGGGGACAGATTGATGATTCACATACATGGTCCAAAAGACTTCAATTTATAGGAGGAACACTATGATCTTTTTTTAAGGGTGTAACAGCCAGACACACGAGTATATATTTCAAGATAAACTGGCTCATATTGCATGCCAGTGGGATTCAAGATCTTTTGTTAGTTGTGTAGATCCTGATCTTATTTCTCACATTTTGTGGACATTATGAATCAGGAATGTGGCCCCTCGGCTGCTACCTGATTCTTGGCGAGATTTCCCTTTTCTCTGCCTTTTTGGTTTATAAAATGCACCATTTCCAGCCAATTTATGGCCTCATTACCCAAAAAAAAAACGAAAAAAGAAATTGTACAGCCTCCATGTTGTTAAAGACTAAAATAAGTCACAATGTGAGGAATAATATATAAAGGTGGTTCATCTTGGAAATACGAGAATTTCAGTAGAGTACCCTATTTTGGAGCCATTCTTTCCGACAAGAATCTTGCGCTGACTTAATTTGTTGGTGATCAAATGTTGTTCAATCCTAAGTGAACCATTTCGCAACTCCTTCCAATCCATCAAACGGTGTTGGATACCATATGGGATTTCCTGATTGATATACTTTATAGTCAGCATTTAAAGATTAAAATTCTCAAATTGTAATTTTAATACTTGAAAGTAAAACCTCATAGGATATAAATATTACAGCCACAAAATATAAAATTTAATAAATCTGAACGCACCTGATGAACATGGTCTAACAACCTTTCCCGGACAACCTCCAAAGATATGTTCTTCATAACTTCCTCACTCATATTAAGCGGATCTTCATCCCAAGGTCTTTTGACTGCCTAAACATAAAAGCCAATTGAAAGCCTAGAATTATGTTTGAATAGACACAATTAACATAATTAGACAGAATGATAGGTAGATGAACACATACAAGAAAAAAGTAAATTTTAAAATGATTTTTTCCATCTCCAGTATTATAGTATGTGGAAATTTTCCAACCTGAGCATGGAAACAACAGGTATATATTGAAGCCATTGGGAGCAATATAGTGTTTGTTTCTTTTTTCAATCAATACATACATCAATTGTCCAAAAGAAAAATCAATTCATGCATGAGATTCAATACTTCCTGAATTGTTTATATGCATATATAGAATAGTATTATAGCAATTAGTAAAAGATTTGTAAACAATAATACGGCTATACTAAGATGACAGATTTTTTAATTGATTGGATTTGACCGAACATGCACATGTGTGGGTGTATTGGTCATTAGTGTAATACATTTAATTGCTTCTTACATAAATTGAAACCTAGTTTCCAACCTATGCAATACACAAAAATAAAAAGAGCATGCTTTAACTACATAAGGGTTATTAACCATACAGATATTTGAAACCCATAAACATTTAGAGAAAAACAAAACACGCTTAGAGAAATTTAAAACATTTTTTAATCTCTTTTATATACAAATCATAGCCATAAACTTGCATGAGCCATCTAAACCATATATGTTAACATGAATACTAGGGCCTAGCCTTGCAAAGGGTGTGGTATAGCCTATGATATTCACACATTCAAATTTCAAGCTTTAAACGCAGATAGAAAACTGTATATGATGCATAAAATCTTACTAGGATGCAAGTTCAAATTAAGAATTTTAGCCACCAAGATTAATATTGAATCCTGGACGTTGAACCAACCAAAATTCTGCAAAATACACAATGACTGAACTGCATGAAAGTTTAATGCCATTTTAGGGGCATCGAATTTCCATTGTTTAATATTTTAAGAAATTTTCCACTATCATCTTGATTCTAGAAAGTCTTTGTCCATCATTATGGCCAAGAATAGGATATTTTATTGTTTAGACATCAAAAATGATTTCTCTGAAAAGAAAATGATCTTCATGGTAACTCCAAAAAATAAGTATACAGAACAACCTCCAGTGTGTGTTGTTGAAGGAGAGTCTGAGAAGGATTGTTGACTTAAGAAGGTTATTTATGGACTTGAACAATCCCCACAGTCTTGACTGGATAAGTTGAAGCTGATACAGATCAAAGTATGAAGAGCAGAATATGAATCACAATAAGTATACAGAACAACCTCCAGTTTTTGTTGTTCAAGGGGAGTCTGAGAAGCATTGTTGCGTTAAGGAGGCTATTTATGGACTTCAACAATCCCCACGGTCTTGATTGGATAAGTTGAAGTTGTTACAGATCAAAGTATGAAGAGCAGAATATGAATCACTCTGTTTTTGTTCGTCAATAACCAATAATCCAGTACAGATCACACTTCAAACAAGTGATAAAGATGGGTCTACTGAAAGAGCATTCACACAAATACTTCGACACAAAGAGGGAACTGAGATTCCTGAATTCCTTGTACACTATTTTCAGAAAGAAAGTGCATCTTATTGATCTTCTAAAGAGACTAGGAAGGAAAAAGCCAAGGCTATTTAGGGAACTTAAACGTTGATTGGAATAATGATGAGACAATGATCCATAAGTATATAGATGATTAAGTTAGCTGATACGCTTAACTGTACCTCAACTTCAAGTTTTTGAAAAATTTGTTAACCAGTTTCTGCATAATCCAAAACTTGTATACTGCTCTAATGTATGTCACATTTTTAAGTACTCTAAGTGCTCTCTTAGAAAGGGGATGCTTCTCAAATCTTCTAGCTCACTTGATGTAATTAGTTTCCCCAATGCAGATGGGCTGGAGGTTGTATGGGCAGGTCAATTTCTGGCTAATTTGTAGTCAGATCAAGTGCTAAAGCTGAGTGCATAATCATGGCTCATACTGCGAATGAAATGATGTAGGACAGGTCTCTTCTTATAAAAGATGGGAATCTCATGGAATGAAGCCAATGAAAATATTGTTACCGTAAGTAGGAACTCATAGCACCTCTAATCCTATCTTTCATAAGAAAACAAAACAAAACATAATGTAGATGGTAGTTTTGTGAGAGAGGAAGCTATATTAGGACGTCAACTAATTCTGCTATCCCGGACATTGTTGTTCAGGATTGCCTGGAACACATGGGATGCATAATTTGATAACACGTCCCAGCAATGTAGTGGAATGTGTTACCTCGCAACCCTGGAAGCTATTTTACAGGTTAAGAGAATTTCTATTAGGATGTTTATTACATAATCATGCCCTTTTCAATAATTTAGGATTTTATTGGGATTTGATTTGATTTAGTTACCTTATATGTTTAGGCTTCTTCATAACAAATAGGATTCTATTAAACCACTAATATTAATTGACCATTGAATACTTCCTCCCTTTCTCTAGTTACTCCTATTTTTATATTTTATCTTTCCACTCTGTTTCTCCTTCCTAGCCCTGCACTTAACTGAACAGAAGGTTACTACGTACCTGAATTTTGAAGATCTATTAAGTGGTATGTGTAATCAAGTTCTTGAAACAAAACACTGCTTTAATTCTGTAACAAGTTGTGCATCATCTACTAAAGTTCCTACTTGAGGAGGAGTTTTTGAGATATCTAGGGTTAAGCTGCAATAATATTTATACCAGGGCTTAACTTCTTAGTTTTGGGACTTTTTATCATATATATCTGATGTAAGGGTTAGATGCTGTAACAAAATTTCTCTATTCTTCTATTTTTCTTTTCTTTCTGTTCTTATTTCTAATAACCCTAAAGATAGAATTGTGTCGACATATTTCTTAAGCAATTCAATAACTTCACAAGAGAGATGAAATTTAGACAATTGGTAAAATGGATGTTTCAATGTTTGTTAATAATCATAATGTCAAATTCATTTTTGACATGTACATGGAACTTTATGGCAAAATTTTTGGCATAATCAAAAGTATTACATGCCTGCTCCACCAAGTATTGAGTAAGATCTTTCACTCCAAAGCCCTTCAATCCAGAGATCATGAAATACCTACCAGATAAAACGAATAGACAAATCAAGAAAAGAACTTTTAACAACCAGGGCCAATTTTCAAATTCACAAAAGAAAAGATAAAACTTATTCTTCTTTCTCTTGCTACAAGAAAACCACACCTTTCAAAACCAGGAAGCCCATTGAATTGTTCTGCAACCTTTAACAGATCTTTCTTTTTCTCAACTAAGTCAACCTTGTTCATACATAACACTCGCTTTTGTTTTGGGTGTGGTTGTGCTCCCAAACGCTGAATCAATCCTATCACTCTTTGATCAGGACTATAATGACAGAAGAAGAAATGACCAAGTGATCAATAATTCAAGTATGATAGAGAATGAAAATAATAACAAAAGCATATCAATAGCGTATTAACAAATTGGCAAAGAGGGAAGACATTTTACAGGTTGAGAGGTGTGAGCAATTCCATTCAGATAAGCGTACAAGATAAAAACCAAAAGCCTATCAGAAAAAAAGACCCTCTATTTTTCTTTTCACCCAAATACATGCAGTAGTTCATAGGCTTGATGGTAAAGTAGGTTGTAATAAGACGGGTTGTCAAAATCCAAAATAAAATGTCCAATGAGACTTTAATGAATGATCTATAATGCAGTCTAGAACTCACATAGATACAACCTCTACAGTGAAAGGATACCACCAAGCAAAAGCTTATGCTAAATCCTTGTAGGAAGGCAAATAGTTTACTAAATGCTTATGGTTATTTCATCCTTTTACTTACTGGTTAACGTTAACCATGTATGAACTGAACCCTATTTTGTCATCTCCTACAACTTCATTATTGTACGAGAAAATGAGATCTTATTAAAAATAGCGAAGAGCTATACACTGAGTATTTCAATCCAAAAAAAAAAAAAAAAGAAAATCTGAAATTACAAGGAAAAGTAAGAAACATATAATAATCTCAAAACCAATAGGTTACAGAGCAATGACTCCTGTCTCAGTTAGTTTTACAGAAAGAAAATCCATCAAACTATTTATCTCTAACACCAAAATGACGCTATGACTTTACTCCATAAACTCTCTCATTCTACCCAGAAATCCTATTATAAACATTTCCAACAAAAAATTATATGCACCAATGGCCAAAAGAGAAGAGAGAGGTAACAATCCACAGAGAGAGAGAGAGAGAGAGAGAAACTTCTCTTTGAAAATCTAACAAGCTTACTAAATAAGATATGTAGTCTGAAGAGAATTACAAACCTAGAGAGATTCTCCAGGAAAAAGAACTTCACGGTGACAAAAGGCAAAACACAGGAAACACATATGACAAATAGTTTGATAAAGTGATACAAAGTATCAGTATAATTAAAATGGTACCACGTTCATAGTAATAATGAGAGAGAGCATAACTGCTTGTTAAAAAAACATATTCATAATTATTCAGCAAATAAACAATTCCTCAAGGTTGATGGCAGAGCCAAATAACAATGAGTTAATTTCAAAGCATTAGCTTTTATGTAATATACTTGAGCACACAAAGATAAGAAAAAATTCAGTTTCCCTAGAGTCATTGCTATTAGTATAAAAGTGGTGTAATCATATACACATTAATTATTAAAAAGAAAATGTATTTGAAAAGACCAACCTCTCCAAATAATCAGAGTAATCAAAGTTAATAAAAAGATGAAAAATAAAAAAGATATTAGACATCATGTTCACTGTCCAAACCACAACCAAAATACAGTTGTATCATGTAAATTTATTCTTGATTAAAGTAGCTGTTGCATGGCCAAGAATAACCAAAGGCTGTTTTGGAACAAGCATGATAACATGGTACAACTGTTGTAATTAGGACATTGCAACCAAAGTGAGAAATTTCAGACAGAAGAAGCTAAATTAATAAAGAAGAAAGCATTTGTTGAGAGTCAAAGCCATAAGAGCTTTTGAATAAATGGCAATCTAGATGCATATTCTTGTGGTATAATGTTCATGGCAATCTAGATGCATGTTCTTGTGGTATGATGTTCAGGTTTGGGTAACTGGAAAAGTATCTATGTTTTTATGGACCTAACAAAAAGCAACCTGCCAAATGCTTGTGCTTGATAGTATAGGTTTCATTAGATAAACATAACAAAAACATATATGAAATGGAAAATAATTATGTGCAATGGATTACTGACCTGGTTAGATGTCTGTGGACATCAAAAATTACAATGACCACATCATACAATTCAACTGATCTCCATGCACTTTCTACACGAACCCTTATATCCTTGTATGGTTTTCCACTGCACTTCAACCTTAGCCCTGGGGTATCAAAGAAACACTGTGCATGCATAACTGAAATCAATAAGCTAAATTTCCACATGAAAGACAGATAGTACAACCAAAAGGTATTAACTTATTAAGAAGCAGAACAAAATTTATATATCAAGATAACACAACAAACAATTAACATTCCCCTCATGTCAAGGCCCATACAAGAAAGGAACAGGAATTAGGCCTTACACATGAAACTATAACATGAAGGCATGTCCATTTACAGGAAGGAAGTTGGCTAACATGTGCGACACAAAAATTAGGAAGAAATTGGGATTAGCAGATTTAATCACAAGACTATGTTCAGCTGCTAATAATCCTAAAATCTAAAATACAAGGAAGGGGACCCAACTATAATATGATATGTCTTAAAATACGCATCAAACTAACACAATAGAAAGTTAACAAAGTCAATGGCATAAAAGGAGTAAAATCCATGTATATCAACTTAAGTTCATCAAAACAGGGAAAATCAAATGCCACCTTTACAAGAAAAATATATTTCTCTAAATGAAAAGAGGAAAAAAAAAAAAAAAAAATTTTCACTATAATCAACAATGCACTTCAAAAATGAAATTAGAGAGTATTAGAATCCCAAAAAAAAAATTTGGAAAACAACTATGATTTACATAACAAGATACATAAGAATTATATTTGATTCAGATCAAAATTATCTTGTAGATGAAACTGGTATGGCTGTATGGGAATGTAAGCATCAATAAGCTGGGCATTAATATGATAAAAGATTCATGTCTCATATATGTAATGTCACTTCTTTTTGTAATGTAAGCCCAAAGCCCCAAACTTTAGAAAACAATAAACTAATATTATGTTTGATAAATCCAAAAACATAAACAGAGGATGAATTGTTCCCTCTACAAACATAATACCAAACATAATCTATTAACCATAAGATCCCTATCTTCAAAGAGAAAAAAAAAAATGTCACTGATTTAGATTGGTGTTTTATCTTCTAAGTCAAGAGGGGCAAAGAAATCAATTTCATGTTGTTGATTGATATGATTGTATTTTATTTTTTCCATGTACATGCTCCCCAAACACAATCTCATCATAAGATTTGAAAAAAATTAACTACTAACAAAATAAGTACATACAATTTGGGTGTTTCCTTTTGTCATGACTCCTAAGACTTCATGAATAGTTGTGTTTGTCTTCCTTGAAACAGCTGCAACCTTTGTCCCAACCTATAACAAGTATAGAACATATCAATCGCACAGCTGGTCATCAACAAAAGCTGCTTACAATACGAGCAAATAAAATTATAACAATGCTGGATCTTATAAGATAATAAACTGTATTAATATTTAAACTATACCAGAACCTTTTAACGTATGGTCTTAATCTACAAATTCCAACATACAATTAATTGTTCTCTAAACTTATTAACAATAAAAAACAAGAAGGATGGACATTCTCAACATGTTGCAACCTTGTTCTAAGCATCACACTTGCAAATGCAATTCCGAATGAAACATGCCTACTGCTCTGTGTAAGTGTAAGATCAAAATTGGCAAGCCAGACAAGATATTCTAAGTGGACCACGAGGCCAAAACAAAGAGGGTTAGCATATCTTCAAAAGATCCTTGTCCTTCACAGTATCTTATTATCAATTTGTTGGAGGCCACTATCAGAAGGATTTCTGGAACATATATCATCCTCAACAAGTATCCCAATTCAACAATTCCAAATGCACAACAGAACCAAAATAGCCCTTCAACATTGAAATTTGTCACCCTCATCTGCCATGCATGGAACTTAGGAAATTCTGAAGAGGATATCAGACAACCCAAGAAAAACCAAATATGATCTACAAGATGTGAGATTTACGTAAGAGGCAAAAAATTCCATCCATTTCCAGCTTCCTTTTAACATGTACAACATCTAATAGAATTGTTGCCTATTGATTTACAAGTCAACATCAATGTTATTCTTGGAGACTAAAATTTCAATTGCATCATTAAGAAAGGTTTATTTCTACAGCCTCCTTACTTCACCCTCAAAACTACTCTTTTTTGTTACCAGAACCAGTTCACTTAAAGAACAAAGGTTCTATCATTTAGCCAACATATCTTCACGCCTCATCATGCCAAAAAGATATTCTTGGGAGTTTTCAGTAAAAAAAAGTTAATTCCTATATTATCTTTTTCAGAACATTCCAAAAACAACAGTTAGTAAGATTAAGATTCATACTCTTTAGTGCTTCTGCTTTGTCCACATCAAACCATTCAACCATCAGAGATTTCAACACCATAGGGAAATGAACAGGAAATGCATGGCAGATGCAAAGAAATAGACTTTGAATAATTCTTTTGTGTCCCGTCCTACTTTTTGTCCACTTTCCAAACACTTCACAAGCATTATACAAACTTGGTTAAGCAAGAAATCGTTTTAAGATGGGTGATAGTAAGACTGCTTCTTATACTAAAACCAATGAAAAAAAATTACTCCTAATTATATCATCCTCCTGATAATTCAAACTAGTATAATTAAGCCAAAAAGAAAAAAGAAAAATTAAGTTATTTATGAAATATTGAATCACAAAGCTAGGAGGGAATAAATAAATAAATAAATAAAACCCACCATATAATTAGTAAGTGCAGATTTCCCTGCGTTTGGTGCACCGATTATCCCGACGAACAATGATTTCTGGTCCTCCTCCTTCACAACCAAATCCTCATTCTCGTCCTCATCTTCCTCTGCCCCCTCCAATGCTGCCTCAAGCAGAGCCTTGGCAAGCACTCTCCGCCTCTTATCCTCCTCCACCTCAAAAATTCTCAATTTCCCTTTCTGGGTATCCTTCCCAAATATCAATCCATCAACTTTCTCCCTGTATCTTTTGTCCCAAGTGGGTTGCCGAGGACGGGTTTGAGTCTTGGCATCTGAATCAGTGCTTGTTATTGTATAATGGGAACTGTCAAAAACCGAGTCTGAACCACCATTTTCACTGTCTGAGACCGTGGGGCTGTAAGAGGGGTCATTCTCTTGCGCTTGGGCAGCGTAAAATCTATGGAAAAGTATCGGATTTAGAGGGATTATATGGGGCTTTAGGGAGAGGGCCGAAATAGTTTTCAGAGCTCGTAAAGCTGCCATTCTCATAAACTACGGGCCAAGCATGGGCATATATATGTATGGATAGATAGAGAAAGATGGAGAGTAGGAAGAGTCAAAGAGACGGTCGGATGCCTGAGGTTTTGGTATTGGTTTTACTATGAAGGATCTTTCATGTGATTTCTAGGACTAGTTTTATTGGAGTTGCAGAGTGCGGTTGCCGGGGCTTCTGGGGTTTTTGCGTTAGGGGTTTTCGAAAGCCTCGTCTTAATTTTAATAATCTTTTTTTTTTTTTTTAAATAATGTCATTTGTATTTTTCATATTATATATATATTTATTTATTTTTATTTACAAAATGCAAATATTTTTGTTATACAATTATTATTTTTCATTATATACATATATATATATATATATATATATATGTATTTTATTATATTTGTTTGGTTTCCAATTTGATAAATATGATCGAATCAAATTTGACACAATAGGAAAAATGGTGGATTCATTTCTTTAAAAAAGAATTCGTAGAAAAGAGAAATATTTTTACTTTTTTTTAATCAAATTCGTAAAATAGGATTAATAAATGTGAAAATTTTTTTAGTTGAATTCGTAAAATAGAATTGAAATTAATATTTATTAAACATCAGCGAATATAAATAGAATTATTTATAATATATATAATTAAAATACTCTCTTTCATTTTTATATTTTATGTTATTTATATTTTATATTTTGTGTTATTTATAGTATATATAATTATATATAATTTTAAAATTTATTATATTATGATATATTGTGAATAATAAAATAAATTATTATTTTTTTGTTTATATATTATATATTTTAATATATATTTATTTCTATCTCTTTGGTGCCCTCATTTTATTACATAAAAAGTATAAAAATATAGAATCAAGATGGATATTTTTGTTGACTCCCAAAAAAATTGTATATTGAAATTCAGAATAATAATGATACCTAAAAGAGAATTATTTTTAAATATATTCAAATAAATGTTTACATTAAAAGCATGGTATTTATACAATCATATAACTCTATCAATTTGATAACAGACAAGTCTAAATTCATACATGAAAGTTAATAGTTTTATGAGATGAAATCGATGTCTGTACATGACAACGAAGAGGCTTCGAGACCCTACAAAAATAGAAGGAGATCAAGTCAAAGCTAGAGTACTGGTGGGGTGTCAAGCCAAGGATGTTCCAACGTTCAAGTCAATTTGTTGGTCTTAATCAAATGATCTTTTAAGAGTTTTAGGTCAGAACTACTCATATCTTATTTGGCAACGTTACATTGATTAAATATCCATTTGTCACATAATTGGGGACTCAATACATGTTAGGGTTCGATTGGGAATCTTAACTCCCATGTTGCCCTATTCAAGTGTCAAATAAAGGCATAAAATAGATCGTGTTGTGCTGGCATGATCCATTTAAAAGCTGATTATTTCATATTCGTATCGTATTTGTATTAGCCCATTTATTTTCTATGTGGTGCTCGTGTTGACCCATTTAGTTTTCATGTCGTGTTGGATGTGCTATGGAACCAAGCACATATATGCCAATGTTGTGGACATGATGAACACATGCTGTGCACGTGTCAAGCATTATTCGTGCTCGTATCCATGCCAAATTTATATTTTACATATTTTTAATAATATAAACTATAGTTGAATAAAAATCATCTAAAATTTAATATGTTTTATTATTTAACTGATAGATAACACAATAAGTATTTATAAAAAAAATATTAATATGTATTAACAAATTTATATATAATAAATGAAAAAAATTAATGTCTTATATGTTTATAATAATTGTTATAAACTTGTGATACAATAAATAGTAAATAAACTAATGAAAAATAAATGATATATTATATAAACTAAATAGGTTAAATGAAAAATCAACTAATAAGCTTAATAAATGAATAAAATTAAATTGTTATAGTATTTTAGTAAGAAAATTATAACTACGAAATAAAAAATAAACATAAATATCGAAACAAATAAAAATTAAAAATGTCTATATGACACAATTGAAAGCAATTTTATCTGTTTACAAATTGTATAGATGAACTTAGGTTTTTTTTTTTCCTTTTAATTTTTTAACATACTTAGTTTTTATTAGATAGCCAAATTGTGAATGTGCCCCCCCTTCCTCCCACACCCTAAATTTGATTTTATTTTTTCCCCCACTTGTTTTTTTTTATTCATCTGTTATTAATTTATAATCATAATTATTAAATGTAGTTATTACCTACTCATTTTTAACAATATAATAGTTAATAATTACAAATTTTAAAAATAAGGATTATTTAAAATTATATAATTTAATACAATTATCTCATAGTATGTTATGGGCTCATGTCGTGCCTAGTCCATGGGCTAACTTTTAAGGCTCAAGCATGGCTCATTATGTGTTTCATGCTTGGCATGCATGGTTTGTGTCGTGCCATGTCCATGCTAATATCCAATTTTAACATTTTGTGTTTGTTACGTATCTAATTAACATGCCGTACTTGTGCCATGTTCAAGCTGCCCGGCCCAATTTTATACCTCTTGTGTCAAATAAAGGAAGGTTAAGCTACTTCGGTTTGTTTAGACTCCATATTTGAGGACTACACATTTTTATCAAGCACATCCTTGAGTGCATGCCTTGTTCAAGATGGCACTTTCAACCATTGCTTAATGGTCCATATATCTAGGCCTTTCTCATAAATGAGGCCTGTCAATGCGCTTTAGATCTAGGCTCCTACCCTTTGGCCTTATTCCATGAGCTCTATTAGTTTTAGCTTTTCAAGAGCCCAATTAAAACACTTTACAGTTTATCCCCCATTTGTCGGTCTAGAAGGTCCCTAAATGGAGGGAGAAATGCATGGTTTCATTGAATTAGGATCAGCCATGTATCATCTTCAACCTTTATGAGTGTGGTTTAAGTTCATTTCCCCCTTTTGTGAAGGTTTGGTCATGATTAGCACGTTAGGCAAGGCTTTAACAATGAATCATTAGATAGAATAAGGTGTCCCTGGGAGATGCTCCCAGTTCCTTGATTGTTGATTTAAACGAGTTGCTTTGATCTGAATCATTTATTTTGAAACTTATCTTATCCGAAATCTCTTTTCTTTTATCTTTCATTTAAATGTATTTGAAAAATCGACGAACATTACCCAAAAAGAAAAAAAAAAAAAGAAAGAAAAACACTTTTGGAACTTTCATATTCCTTCTTACAAACATTGTGCCTTTCGTCTTGAACCTAAGCTGGTTTCCTTTACTCTCAATCTCTTCTTATTGAGTTTTGTGTATTTGCTTCTGTTTTACACCATGTCACTATACTTCTTTTTTCTCTTTCTTATTCTCTTTTCCCAATATTTAATCCTTATAGTGACTATGAATGGTGGTTACAAAGGTAAAGACTTCACTGATCCCCCCACCTCCAATCCCTAGGCGAGTGTGTAGGAACAAAATTATAGGGCTGATGGTGCCTCATCCCTTTACCCTCCAGAAGGTCAAGGCTTAAGATTTCTAACATAGTGAGTGAAGTTCCATATAGTCTTTTCGATTTCAACTTTAAGAATCTTAAAGATAAGTTTCATTTTCATATCCTAGATGAAATTATCCTTAGGAAGGCCGAAGCTGAAGAGACAACCAATTCATTTGGCTCCTAGCTATGTCTAGTATTATAAACTAAGCCTTGAGGTAGGAGTTTGTTTTCCCTTTTATCATTTCATTTTTTATTTCTTTATGTTCTTCTTTTTGAATCATAGTTAACTAATACCCAATGCATAGAGGATGCTGTAGGGATTCATTTCTCTGTATTCAGTTAAAATGGTTTTGTTAGATTTGGGGGGTCTTTCTTTCCCATTTTACCATCTAATAGCACACATATGAGAGGGAGAGATATTTATTCCCTTCCCATTTAAACAAAAAAGACTCTGCCGACTTTGCTTCCCTTAACAAACACTAGAAGGATAGGTTTTTCTTTATGAGTGATTCCTGGGCAAGTGGCATTGAAGGTTCATTGCCCATTGTATAGGACTTTCGCTGTAAGCCCCTAAATCTTTTACCTTTTATTTTTATTTAACTTTGTCCAAGGGGGCTTCTGACTCTTATTGGTTTGGTTTATAACTAAGGCATCTGACGAAGCTCCTTCTTTGAATGCTCAGTAACTAAATTAGTAAAGGAAGTTGCTGAGGGCTTGTAAGGGAGACTTCCAAAAGTTCATTCAAAAGGATCAGCGAACCTACCATTGTCCCTAAGGTATTCATTTCTTTTTCCATTTCCTTAAGAATCAAATCTGTAGTATATCTTCTAGTCAATAGAGTCTTATAAACTCTTGTAGGAATAGAAGAAGTACTATAGATCTTAGTTATTAAAGCTGGTGCCCAGAGTGGGTGTGTCTGTAACCAAGGGTAAAGTTTTGAATCTTGTCCTTTAGTCTCTACTCTTCCACCGGTTTGTCTTACTCGCTTTGTTGCAACTTGAAGATTTTATCCTGGTATGGTTCTTTTTAATGATGATGATGATCAATACTACTTAAGGGAATTACATAAGGAAATGGGCACATTTCACCCCTGGGAGTATTCCCTTGGTTTTTGAACTTTTAGAATCCTCCTCTGTTGTCTTAAGAATCTCCTATGATGATCCCATTGCAACCCTTAAATCTTCATGTTAAGTTTGCCCTCCTTATTCGCTTAGGCCTTGCCCTTTTCTTTTTGCTTGAGAAAAGCATAAAGACATTGTTATTTGATTGCCTAAGTCCACTTTTTTTGGGGAGGGATTTAATGCAACCAACATGTTTTGTGAAGCCATTACATTCCCAAAGATTGTTAAATAGTTGAACGACTTATCCAAGGGGGCAATGATCAAAAGACGCTTGATAATGACATGCATGGCAAGCTACCTTTGTTCGTTGCTTTTCCTTTTCTTGTTTCTAAATTTTGCATAATTTCTTTTACCTTTTGACTTTTATGTCACTCCCATTTAGAGCCTTCAAGCATAGCACCTCACCTTCTAAAGGTTTAGGGTGCATTAGAATGAGTTTGAGAGGTTAAGGTTAACGGTTAACCAAGATGAGTTGGAAAGACTTGAAATGATAGACTTCAAACCAAGGTTGAGGCTAGGAAGTATCAAGATGAATGGGTTGCCTTGGATTCCAACCTCAAGGAGACAATGACTAAGTTGACCATTATGCTGATTAAGGGATGGGCACATAACTGACCGCACTAAGATAATTTATCAACACGAATCGAATTGATTAAATTTTTTGATTATTGGAGAGTGGTCTATCAGTTAATCGATATTGAGGGGAGCATATGACCAATCTTGGTTACCAGTTTTATATATTAGTTTGTGACAATGCTTAGTTATGTATTTTTGTATACCTAAGTAAAATTATACATAAAAATTCCCTAAACAGTTTCATATCCCTAATAACTATGCTTAAGATCTCTCGACTCTAGATCCCAATCAAATCATCATATCACTAATCTCCAATGTCAATGCTTCAAGCTTCATTGCTTTCGGTGTCAAAGCTTCACCATCTCTAGCAACAAAGGAGATCAACATTCTTGAGTCCACTTCTTTCACTCAATTATTCCCTCATGTTGCAAGGAAACTAAATAATAGCTAGATCTCTTTTCTTTTTCTCAACTATTTCCTTCTCTTACTTAGGTAATTATCATCTCTCAAACAATCACTTTCTCTATCTCTCTCTCTTCTTACTCTCTCTATCTCTCACTTAATGATGCCCAAAGCTTAGCACACTCAGAGATAAATATTTAGCTGTGGACAAAACATTTGGTTGGAAAATTTCCTAGCTCCATTTTAGGTATAAGGTTGATTTTCGAGTTTTTTTCCTGATAAAATTATTTTTTGTGATGAATTTTTAAATTGATTTAACTATCTTGAATCCTAAATTTGTGGGTTTTGCTATCTTGAATTTATGCCTTGTTTTTGATAAATTTATGGATTTTGTTGTCTTGAATTTATACCCTATTCTTGATGAATTTATGCTTGCATTTTGATGGTTGTGGACATGCAATTTGAAAAATAAAATGGTAAGAATTGGCTTAATCATGAAATATATGCAAATACTTTGTTTAGATGGTGTTTTATTGGAAGTAAATCGTCAAACAAAATATCTAGCTTCAATAATTTGTTTAGTGAATTTACATACTTTCACATGTTATAGTACTTTCTAAGTCGATTTTGTTACATAATCTTAGTTTTAATTATGTTAATCCTATAATGAGACACTTTAAAAGTTTTTGTTGCTAGAGCAACTATAAATTTTGCACTAAAAAGTTTCTTAACAAATTGATTCTTAAAGCTTAAACCTCCAACTAGAAAAATTATGAGTACTGAGTGTAGGCATTTTTTTCTTTAATCAATCAGTACCGTTACATTTATATATATATATATATATATATGTATATGTATTAATAAGTTGGTATGGGTTTTCTATAAGTAGAGCAAATAATTAACACACTAAATTGGGTTTATTGAACAATTTCTTTTAAGACTGCAAATTGCACAACACAAACATCAATTTAAAGGACCTGAGCCGGTTAATATTTTAATATATGAACTATTCTTGGGAAACCTTTTAACTATGAATCCAAAATAAAAGCTAGTTGTTGACCGAAAATAAAACAAAACGAGAAAGGTTAATTGGAGCTAACTTAATAGTAACTGATCTCAGTTTTTATCAACCATCCAGCTTCATCATAGTGGAAAAATTAGGCTGCTTAAGTTGAGGCAAGTTTGTTCCAACATTTTTCTAAATAGATGCAAATACCTTTTTTTTTTTTTTTTGAATAATAAACTATAGATGAAAATACCTATTAATTGAATTTGTTTCTTTTGATTGATATATTAGTTCAATTTAGAGTGATGCATTTGTGTTTTCTTTTTATTTTGTGATCTCTTTTGCAATTCAACCCGCATTATACATATATATATATAGATATACTTATAGTAGTTGTGATTAGCAGTGGCCTAAAGATCATCGTCATCAATATGAGATAGTGTAGTTTTTAACATTTCTTTTTTTATTCCATTTTTGCGCATGAGTTGATTTTAGTTTTAATATGTAATATTCGTTATTTTGTTTTCTTCATTAATTTAGTTACTAAACTAAAGTTATTTGATTATTTATTTCATGATCAACCCTAATTCATTTATATGACAATCTTTTGTGAAAAGATCCTAATTTAATAAGTTTGTTTTTTAGTCTACCTCATTTAGATTGTTCTCATGTGTGACTCAAATTACAATATTGTTAAATATAAATGGTGTACATTGCATTTAATATTACATGAGAATTCTTTTTTTTTTTTTTTCATAATTTGGAAATTGGAATTATATTTATTTGTTGTTTTTATTGAATATTGTTTAGAATATTCTGCTATCCTTCAATTATGATAGATTTAATTCCTAATCAATGTGCTATTTTGGGATTATTAGATCTGTCATAATTATTTTTTCCTTTATTGTATTATATGGATATTATAGTTGTGAATTTGCTAGATTAGTTTGTAGGATTATTTAGTTTTTATTTTTTCCCATCAGGAGTTGTATATATATAATGCCCTGCCTACTGGAATCCCATTACTCTCTTATTCTACAGTTATTGTCCCCAATTTAGCCATCGTATAGGACTTATAGGTCTTATAGTATATATGATTGTAATTCTTTCTCCAAGATAAAACATACAAAAATATTTTATTTAGTTTTTTAATTTGTCCTTGGTATGCAAGCAAGGTTTACATGTAACTTGGTCAAATTTTTTTCTCTCACCTCTTTTTGGTGATCTATTTATTTATTCTATTTTTCCAACTCAAAATAGAGTATTAGGCTTTGATTTGCTTTCTGCAAATTTTTTTTTTTTATTGCTGCACATGCAACAAAACTTTTTTTCTCATTTTTAGAATGACAGAATCTTCAAAATCTTTCACCACTAGTTCTTCGATATTATGACCATTTCTTTTATCCCTCATACTTCATAGTTGGGGCATTCAAACTTCTCCACTATTAAATTAAATAGATAAAAATTTATGAAGCGGTTCGAATTTGCGAAGATCACTCTCATAAGCAAAGGAAAGATGAAGTGTGTGAATGGGACAACAAAAGCATCACTGTTCGATCACCTTTAGGGTTTCATTTCACGCATAGACATAGCTTTGTTTAGGTCCTGACTCTAATATTATTTGTTAAGGCTTAGAGTTCCACCTTAAAAGGCTAACCCAATATGGGGAATAATTTAAACCTCTTTTATACCCTTTAGGATCCCTATATTTAGCTGTTGTGGGACTTTATTCGCATACTCACTCTAACAAATATGTTGGGCTACTATAGATGGATGATACTTAGTCAAAAACAACAAAACGAGAAAGGGTTAATTAAAGTTAATTTAATAGTTAATGATCAACCCATATCAACCATTTAGCTTTGTCATGATGAACAAACCAGACTACTTAAGTTGAAACAAATTTGTTCTCATTCTTTTTAATAGATGCAAATACTCCTTTCTTTTTAATAGATGCAAATACTCCTTCTTCTTCTTCTGTTTTTCAAATATACTATAGATAAATATACCTATTAACTATATTTGATTCTTTTGATTAATATATTAGTTCTATTGTTTTCTTTTTGTTTTGTGATCTATTTTGCAATTCAACTTGCATATATATATATATATATATAGATATATATATATTATAACTATCTATTGTATACATACATATATGTAAGTAATATTATCCTAAAGTTCATCATCATCAATACGAGATAGTGAAGTTCTTGACATTTCTCTTTTATTTCATTCTTACATACGAGTTGATTTTAATTTTAATATGAAATATTAATTATACTATTTTCTTAACTAATCTAGTTACAAAACTGATGTTGTTTGATTATTTCCAAAGTATGTGTAATTCATTTTTATTGTGTTGTATTTCATGATTAATCCTAATTTATTTGTTTGACAATCTTTTGAATTTATTTTATGAAAGGCTACTTATTTAGTTAGTTTGTTTTTTAGTCTACTTTTTTTAGATTGTTCTCATGTGTGACTCATGCTAAAATATTATTAAATATAAATGGAGTACATTGCATTCAATATTACATGAGAATCCTTTTTCTTTTTTTTTTTCTTTTTTTTAGCTTGGAAATTGGAACCTACAACATTTTTATTTGAATTTATGTGAATGAGTTGCCATGAATAGGTATTAATGGGTTTTTATTGTGTTTTAATGGTGGCCATTACTGTCTTTCAATTTTGGAATTTGAGATGAATGGGTTTTAGACAAAATTAGGAGAAAACAGCGTATACATCTTTCCCCTTGTAAGCATTTTTTGAAAATAGAGAAAAAGTGTTTTTGCATAGAGTGGTAAAGTTCAGGTATACTGAAGGTTCGAAGAGGAAGACTTTGGTGGTGCCGTGACCAAGTCTTAGAATTCGTTGTATCATGGGAGACGATCGTTGAAAAAACATCTGCACTAGTGGGACGGAAATCATCTTAAGAAAATTGTGGTACCACACAAATCTCGGACAAATTCGTCAAAAGCTCATCAAATCAAAGGCATAAGTTTTAATTTCATTTCTTTATTTTTTCATTTTTTATTATTCCACATATACATACATATATTTTCCTACAAACTTAAGACAATTTTCTTTTATATGTGTTTATATATGTGGATTTATTGAATTGTGTGTTTTAAGAAAAAGTATTTTTGTCATACCCATGTATATTAATTTTGGGTGGGCATTTGTTTAATTTTTGTTTTATCAAAATTATTTTCATAAAATTGCTTGCTTATGTTATTATGAATTTTTTGGCATTTTTTTAGTGAATTTCATCGCTGAAATAGTGAAAAATTGTGAAAAAATTGTAACCGAGTCAGTTGACCCGTTTACCAAGAAAACTGGTCAAAATTGATCAAACTGAAGGTTGAAGACCGGTAGAAAAAGGGTAAACTAGTTGAAAATCGGGTAAACGGGGTGGATTATATGTTAGTGGGCCTGAATCTGTTGGATTTGGCTCAGTTTTAAAGCTTAGCCCGTGGTTAGAACAGGTTACTGTGTAGCCCAAAACCAAGGCCCAATAGAAACTTAGCTTGTGAGAAACCTAGCCCAATTGTTATGGGTACGCCATGTGCCTTGGACAGAGTGGTGCCACATGGTGCAGTCAGATGATGACATGTGTCGCATAGTGGCTGGGCGATGTGGCGTATAGTGGTGAGGCCACGTGTTGCCAAGTGGCTGGGTCATTTATCGCATGTTGGGGTGAAAAGGTTATGACCAACAGCAAACTAGCTTGAAGTGTTAGTAATAAGAAAGCTTTTGGTGATGCTTTTGGAAATAGTTGTGTGTGAGTTGTGTTTTTAGGTTTTGGTTATGGTGTTTTTTTGTTTTTAGGGTTCTTAGAGTGTTCTAAGGTGTTGAAGAAGAGAGAAGGAGAAGGAGAACACATTGGTTTTTGAAAATGAGGCTTTAATTCAGCCATCTCATTCATTCAACAATATAAGCATGAAATTACAACTACTTCACACATGCCAAGCATGTGAGCTTACAAAATGAGTATAGAATTTAAAATTTAAAAAATAAAATGGTCAATACCTAAATTTTCACACACATAAGAGGTATAAACCAGCTGCAACATATTTATTCAAAATATAGTAAAAAAGTAGCACATGGTTTGAACTAAATTCCCATTGTTTAACTAGTTTGGGTAAACAATCAAACTAGCTTCACCTACTTAATTTCCCTTTGTATCTACTTAAAAAACTCAGGTTGAAGCATCTTTGGTCATCAAGAAATATTGTTCCATGAGATAGGAATGTTCTAGAACTGGATCATGGATTAAATAGCTCCAAAATTGATCCAAACTCTGCACATTGGGCCCATCAGATACAGCAATCTATTTGGAATAAAAAATGGAGTTTCCCATGTCATTTTAACCTAAAATTTGGACCATAGTCTTCTCTATAGGTCTGTAGATATCCCTAAAAATTTTAGCCCAAAAATCTTTTTACAGCCTGAGATATAATACAAATAGTAGACCTATATTGCTGGAAATTATGAATCTAGCACCATAGGCATTTTCAAGCATAATGTTCCTACTCTTTTGTGCATAGTTTTGCCTATGTTTTTACATAAATAACTTAGGAATAAAACATCATCAAAATTACCTTGCATTAATTAAAAACATACAAGAAAATATAAACTTATAAAAGAAAGAATGTGATACCATGGTGTGCATGCTAGCCGAGCAATGCATGCACCATCAAGTGGCAAAATTGCCACACTTCAACGTCGAACATAGAGACGCTCCACGTGTTAAGTAGAGATGAGACCATGTGTCAATCAACAGATAGTGACACGTGTTAGCCCAAAAGAAGACCACGCGCTAACAAATGGGGACATATGTTGGCCAATAGGCCACATGATGGACACATGTCAAGTTAAGATGTGGACATGTGGCTATTGGTAAGCGGCATCAACTGCCACGCCAGTAGAATGCCATATCATCAGACACATCGATTGGCATGTCAGTGCCATGTTAGCATGACTGGTTGTCACATTAGAACAGTGCCATGTCAACATGACATTAGTGATGATGTCAGTAATGATGTTAGCCCTAATGGGTGTATACAGTAATTTTAAGGGAGTATACAGAAACCCAAAAAAATCACATTGTTGTAATTTCTAATTGGAAATTCTAGGAATTAGTTTTTTGGGGTTTAGAACAACAACTAACTGATTTCTATTTTTTTGTGATTTTACAAAAATGGCAAGTGGAGATAATGTGATTACTGATACAAGGTCAATTGTGCCTGTTGCACAGGTGCCAACTCCATCTCTTGTACCGGTTGCTCTACATGCCAATCATGTTGAGCGGCCGAAAAAATTTAATGGAGCACACTTTAAGAGGTGGCAACAGAAAATGTTGTTTTACTTGACCACTCTGAACCTTGTAAGGTTCTTGACTGAAGACACACCTCCAAGTAATGATGAGAGTGATAAAGAGACACTCATGGCGATGGATGCGTGGAAGCATTTCAATTATTTATGTCGAAATTATATCTTGAATGGCCTATCAGATGCTTTCTATAAGGTGTATTGTAGCACAGAAACAACAAAAGAACTATGGGAAACTTTGGACCATATGTACAAAACTGAGAATGCTAGATCCGGAAAGTTTGTTGTAGGTCGATTCTTAGCATTAATGATGGTGGATTCAAAGCCGTTGATGAGTCAAGTACATGAATTGTAAGTGCTCATTTAAGAACTTCTTACAAAAGGGATGATAATTAATAAAGCCTTTCAAGTAGCTGCTATGATTGAGAAGCTACCTCCTAGTTGGAGAAATTTCAAGAATTATCTCAAAGAGGAAAGAAATGAATATGGAGGCTTTAATTGGAAAACTTCATATTGAATAAGATAATAAAAGATCTTTGAAGGCCGAGGTCAAGGCCAATGTTGTGGAGTATGGTCAAAGCTCCAAGAACAAGAAGAAAATTGGAAGAGATTCCAAGTCGGGGCTTAGAGGAAGGATCTCTAAGAAGGCAAAGTTTCAAGGCAAATGTTTTAACTGTAACAAGATGGGTCACAAAACGGTGGAATGTAGGCTACCAAAAAAGAAGAAGAATAAAAAGGCACATGTTAGGTCTAAAATATTGATGATTTTATGCCATATTTATAGCTTAATATTTGTTAGTTTGTGTTAATTTATTATGGAAAAATACTTAATTATGTATTTTTCTTAATCTAGGTAAAAGAGGAAGAATTTTAAGAAAACAACCATAAAAATGGATTCCTTGGGTCGAATTATGGTGGGAAGCAAGATTTGAGCTCGAGCGGACTAAGCATTAAAAAGATTCCAAAAAGATACCTTGAAGATTCCATAAAGATTCTATCGGGAATTTCATGATGGAAGTGGATGTCATATGAATCATCACGATCTGAGGATTTCAAATGTCTCATTATTTTTGGATTTCGAGGTGCGAGCAAAGAGTTATCATCATTTAAAGTTTAGAATTTATAAAAAATAATATTCTAGTTAAATCTCCACCATTGATCAAAAGAGGGAATCAAGGCAATTTGAGGGCCAAGATAAAAACAAGTGGCAATAATTGGTTAATTTATCATTAATGAGGCACATGTCATGTCACATGCTTCATTAAGGGTAAATTAGACTAATTAACTATTTTTTTAGGAGGAATTAGATAAAAGGAAAGTAGTAGAGAGCAAGTAATATACAGTTTCCTTTTTACATATGAAATTCGTCCAACCCTTTTCATGGCCTAAAAAATGTATCTTCCAAGACTCCCACATTGAAAATAAAGAGAGAAAAAGATTCCCAAGGTCCTATATATATAGCCCCCACCACATTGAAGGAAGATATACAAGTTTAGAGAGTTATTTAAGAGCTTTTAGGAGGCTTAAATAGAAACAAACCAAATTTTGGGAGTTTCTAAGATTCTTTTAAGGGTTCTAGGGTTTTAAAGTTTTAGAGTTTTAGAAGATCAATTATTGGAGAGCTTGGAGGAGGCAGAGAGACGTGGGCTTGCTTGGAGAAGAAGGCTACGACTTTGAGAGCTCTTGGAGGAGAATTTCTTCAATAGTTTTTATTCTCTTTTCCTTTCTCTTTAATTGTGAATCTTATTATTTTTAATAATTATGGATGTTGAAATTATTTTTACCATGAACTAATTTTCATAGCTAGGGCTATGATGTAGCCCTAACTATGAAGGTTTAATTATTTTAATATATGTTGAGTTATATTTAATTAGTAATATTTTTTTTAATAAATCATTGGTATACTTAATGCTTTCATAGGCCGGAAGGAATGAATGATTTTAATAATATTTGAGCTTGGAAAAGGATAATATTATGGATCTCCAATGATTTACATGAATGCATAATTGATTGGAAAATAGTTATGTCTCATGCCATATTATTTGCTTAATCTATGCTTGATGAATTTGCATGATTTAATTTATAGGCTGGAAGGAATAAATTAGGTTATGTGAATATTATCAATTGTGAGTGGAAACTACTTTTGATTAATTTTGTGATTAAGTGTGGTTAACAAAATTACTAGTTAATTAAATTCACATATTTAAGTAATTAAATTGGAATAGTTAGTGGTGAAATCAAATGCCCTAGTATTCATAATTATTCAATTCTCTCTCTTACTTGAAATTGATCTAATTTTAATTGATTGCTTTTGTTTAATTCAGTTTATTTAGTTTTCAATTGCCATCTTAAATTTTAGTTCAAATATTATCAAAACCTAATTATCTTTGGTACTTAATACTTAATCCCTTGGGTACGACAACCCTATTTTTCCACTTTATTACTTCAAAACGATTCGTGCACTTGCGAGTTGATTTTACACATTAGCACAAATGGTGGAGAAAATCACACAAGTGGTTGATGATATTGATCTGAGTGCTGTAGTCTCTGAAGTGAATTTGGTGGGATCAAATCCTAGAGAGTCGTGGATTGATACTAGTGCAACCCACCACGTATGATCAAACAAGATCTTGTTCACTTCCTTTGAACCAACTAAAAATGGGGAGAAACTGTTCATGGGCAATTCTTCCACATCAGAAATCCAAAGGAAGGGCAAGATAGACCTGAAGATGACATTTGGAAAGGAGCTGACTCTGAACAATGTGCAGTATGTTCCTGATATTAGTAAGAATCTAGTGTTTAGATTGCTGCTAAGCAAACATAGTTTTCGCTTAGTGTTTGAGTCAGATAAGGTTATTTTGTGCAAGTTTGGAATGTTTTTGAGAAAGGGCTATGTAGTCAATGGTTTATTTAATTTGAATGTAATGACTGTAAAGCCAAAAGAAATGAATAAAGCCAGTACTTCTTTTGTTTACTTGCTTGTGTCTTCCAATATATGGTATGGTAGAAAAGGTCATGTTAATTATAATTCTCTGTGGAAGTTAATTAATTTGAATCATATCCCTATATTTGAAATTGATTCCAAACATAAGTGTGAAACTTGTGTAGAGGCAAAAACTACGAGGTTATCATATCAAACGATTAAAAGGAATATTGAACCTTTGGATTTAACCTGTGATATATGTGATTTGAAATTTGCACCAAATAGAGGTTGTAATAAGTATTTTATCTGTTTTATCGATGATAGCAAGAAATATTGCTATGTACACTTGTTCAAGAGCAAGGATAACACCATAGAGAACCTTCCTAAAAATACTTACAAGTGTGGGGTTGTTTAGTCAAATTAGTGACAGCTATTCCTAAGAAAGTGAAGATAGGTCCCAAAACAGTTGATTACATTTTCATAGGATATGCATAAAATAGTAATGTATATCAATTTCTTATGTATAGGTCTAAGATTCCTAGTATACATAAGAACACGATAATGGAATCGAGAAATGCTTCATTTTTTGAGCACATTTTTCCATATAAGGTTGAAGAAGGATTGAGTTCGTCTAAACGAGCATATGATGCTATCAGTGAAGATACTCATGATAGTGATAAAAAACAGGAGATTGAAGTTGAGACTGAGGTTGATATGAGACGAAGTAAGAAAATAAGAATGGAAAAATCCTTCGATCCAAATTTTCTTACTTACATGCTAGAAAGTGAACCTTAAAGCTTCCAACTCTCCTAAAGGGAATTTATGGAAAGAAGCATAAAAAGTGAGATTGATTCCATCTTGTAGAATCACACCTGGGAGTTAGTAGATCTTCCTTAAGTTAGTAAACCATTGGGTTACAAATGGATCAATAGATAAATACAAGGTAAGACTTGTAATTAAAGGATATAAGCAACAAGAAGCCTTGATTATTTTTATACATATTCTCCGATAACGATAATAAATTTCATAAGGATGGTACTAGCGATCGCTGCATTGCGGGATCTTAAAGTACATTAAATGGATGTTAAAACAACCTTTCTTAATGGAGATCTTGATGAAGAAATCTACATGGAGCAACCCTCAGGTTTCTCTGCACCTGACAAGAAAAAAAAGTTTGTAAACTGGTGAAATCTTTGTATGGATTGAAACAAGCTCCTAAACAATGGCATCAAAAATTTGATAGTGCCATGCTAAATGATGGATGCAAAATAAATGAGTATGACAAATGTGTCTATGTAAAAGATACAAAAAATCGATATATCATTATTTATTTGTATGTAGATGACATACTTATTGTAGGTAGTGACGACAATATGGTCAAAACTACAAAAGTCATGTTTAATCCAAATTTGACATGAAAGATATGGTGCTTGCCAATGTGATTTTAGAAATGAAAATCACTAGGACTTCGAATGCAATCATTCTTAGCCAAACACATTATTTGGATAAAATACTGGCTAAGTTTAGTAAAGATGATACTGGTATAGCAAGAACACCCATAAATGTAAGTTTACACTTATCTAAAAACAAAAGGGAGAGGGGATCTCAAGTGGAATATGCAAAGGTGATTGGAAGTCTGATGTACTTGATGAATTGTACAAGACCAGACATAGCCTACGCTATAAGTAGACTGAGTAGATACATGGGTAATTCGAATAAAGATCATTGGAAAGGAAAAAGTGCTAAGGTATTTACGATATACTCATGATTATGGACTGCACTATGCAAGATATCCTGCTGTATTAGAAGGATTCAGTGATGTGAACTGGATATCAGATATCAAGAATTCAAAGTCCACTAATGGCTATGTATTCACACTAGCAGGTGCAGCTGTAACATGGAAATCTTTGACACAAATTGTTATAGCGGGATCCACAATGAAATCATAGTTCATTATATGGGGGGGTTGTAACGTTTTTATTTGAATTTATGTGAATGATTTGCCACGAATAGGCATTAATGGATTTTTATTGTGTTTTAATGGTGGCCATTATTGTCTTTTCATTTTGGAATTTAAGGTGAATAGGTTTTTGACAAAAGTGAGTTTTGAAAGGAGAAAACAGTCCATACAACCTTCCCCTCGTGAGCATTCTTTGAAAATAGAGAAAAAGTGTTTTTGCATAGAGTGGTAAAATTCAGGTATACTAAAGTTTCGAAGAGGAAGACTTTGTTGGTACTGTGACCAAGCTTTAAAATCCATTGTATCCTGGGAGATGATCATCGCAAAAACATTTGCACCAGTGGGACGGAAAATCGTCTTAAGGAAATTGTAGTACCATACAAGCTTCAGACAGATTCATCAAAAGCTTATCAATTCAAAGGCATACAGGTTCTAATTTCATTTCTTATTTTTCCAATTTTTATTATTCCACATATATATACATATATATTCTAATAGAACCATATTTGTTGTTTTTGTTAAATATTGCTAAGAATATTTTTCTGTCATTGAATTATAACAAATTTAATTCCTAGTTAATGTGCTATTTTTGGAGTATTAGATTTGTCATAACTATTTTTTCCTTTATTGTATTTTGTGAATTTCCTAAATTATTTTGTAGGATTATTTAGTTTCATTTTTTTTTTCATTAAAAGTTGTATATGTAATGCCCTATCCACTGGCATCTCGTCACTTTTTTGTTCACTGATATTGTCTCCAATTTATCCAATACATAGGACTCACAAATCTCATAGTATATATGGTTGTAATTTTTTATCCAACATAAAAATATACATAAATATTTCATACAATTTTTCTATTTGTTCATAGTATGAGAGTACGGTACACACATAACTTGTGCATTTTTTCGCTCACCTTTTTTTGATGGTATGTTTGTTTACTCTATTTTTCAAATTCAAAGCAGAGTATTGGAAAGTGATTTGCTTTTTGCTCAATTTATTTTATTGTTTGCTGCACATATAACAAACCATTTTTCTTATTTTCATATTGACGGAATATTTGAAATCTTTTGCTACCAGTTCTTCCAATACCCCAACCATTTCTTTTATCCCTCATACGTCATAGTTGGAGTATTCGAACTTCTCTATTGGTAAGTTGAAGAGCTAAAATTCTATGAAGGGGTTACAATTTGCTACGATCACTCTCATGACCAAAGGAAAGATGCAGTATGTGAAAGGGAGATAGCAAAAGTACCAATGTTCTATCACCTTTGGGGTTTCTTTATTGGAGTTTGGTGTGGTTTTGGGTTCACTTGGCCAAGAGTGTTGTACACAAAGTGTTAGTCTTGTGCACAACCTTTGATCCGGTTTTTGGTTTGATGTTTGGGTAATTTTTGTGTTTGTTTTTGGTATAGTGATATTTAAGATTGTTAGGGTTTTGTTTTGAATGAAGAAAAAGAAGATGAAGAAGAAGAGAAGATGTTAGAGTAGGCCACACAAAAGTAGACAGCACACTAATTCATTTTTACTTTTCATTCATTTGTTACATATATAGATACAAAACTTGTCTCATACATGTGAGGTGTGTGTGGGACCAAATGAAAGTCTTTAAAATTTAAAATTTACACATTTCCCACTCAAAATTATGATACATGACCGTTCACTAGCTTCACATGTGAGTGCATAATCATGACAAGAGTTGGTGAGATTTTGAATTTCAAAAAACTATCTCCACCTAATCCTATACTACTACTTTGACCAGATGGAAGGCTGGGATATCTTCATCCAAATTGCTTGAATTTTGGCATGTGGTATGTTTAAATACCAAGGATGAAATCTGGAGAAGAGAAAGTCCAAAAGAATTGGGTAAGGCCTCCAATTCATCTCAAACCCGTGGGCCATAACTACTGGAAATCTCAGCAGTTATGCCAACTTGCAACCTGCATATCTTGGGCTTCCCAAGGCATTTTTGAGTCATTCTTTTTTCTATAGTTTCATTTACATGTCTACTACAACATATACAAAAATTATAAACTCATTTTAAAAGCCCAGAGAATGCCAGCCCCAAAAATGGACCTATGTTGCTGAAACACTATTTCCAGCACATAGCCATTTTACAAAATAAAATCAATACCCAACAAAGAGACAATTCCTAAGCTAAACACAATAAAACTTAGGTATTCAAAAGACATTAAAAAGAACATAAAACATAGACATAAATATTGCATTACGTCATTCAACAAAATATTTCTTTTAAAGAAAGAAAGTGGGCGCAAACCTTGGTGGATTTTGGTTTGCACAAGGTGACAAGATTACCACCTTTTCAACATCCTTTTCATGCATGCACATGACTCTGTTTAGGTCCCAGCTTTTATTCCACTTTTTAAGGTTGGGGGTCTATCCTAAAATGTTAACCTAATAGGGAGAGTAACCCAAATCTCTTATGTGCGTTTTAGGATCTCTATCTTTAACCGTTGTGGGACTTTGTTTGCATACTCACTCTAACAAATATATTGGGATACTATAGATGGATAATGCTTAATCAGTTGCTTTTAAACTTTAAATTGAGTTTACCTCTAAATCAAAACCTACTAGCCTTGCTAGTGCATCTCATTTAGGTTTATCTCCATGTCCTTTATCTAGTACAATACCAGCATAAATACCTAGGGGTAGCAATTCGTGTCACCTTGTTGTGTTTGTGTCAACTTGTTTATTGATTGTGTCGAAACTGCTCAACTCGAACATGGCCCATTTATTAATTTTGTCAGATGTTGGGGTGAGAAGGTTATGATCAAGAGCAAGCTAGCTTGAAGTGTTAGCAACAAGCAAGCTTTTGGTGATGCTCTTGGGAATGGTTGTGTGTGAGTTGTGTTTTTAGGTTTTGGTTATGGTGTTTTCTGGTTTTTAAGGTTCCTAGAGTGTTCTAAGGTGTTGAAGAAGAGATGAGAAGAAGGGGACCACGTTGGTTTTTGAAAATGAGGCTTAGATGTGTAGCCATCTCATTCATTTAACAATATAAGCTTGAAATTACAACTAGTTCACACATGCCAAGCATGTGAGCTTAAAAAATGAGTAAAGTATTTGAAATTTAAAAAGTAAAATGGTCAACACCTAACTTTTCATACACAAAAGAGGAAAAAATCAGCTGCAACATGTCTATTCCAAATATAGTAAAAAGTGGCACATGGTTTGAACTAAGTTCCTATTGTTTAACTAGTTTGGGTAAACAACCAAACTAGCTTCACCTACTTAGTTCCCCTTTGTATCTGCTTATGAAACTTGGTTTGAAGCATCCTTGGTAATCAATAAATATTTTTCCAAGAGCTAGGAAAGTTCTGGAACTGGATCATGGGCTAAACAGCTCCAAAACTGACCCATACTCTGCATACTGGGCCCATCAGATATAGCAATCTGTTTGGAATAGAAAATGGACTTTCCCATGTCATTTTGACCTGAAATTTAAACCATAGCCTTATATATATGTCTATAGACATCCCTCAAAATTTCAGCCCAAAAAGCCATTTGAAACCTAAGATATAAGATAAACAGTGGACCTGTGTTGCTGGAAATTATGAATCCAGCATCATAGGCATTTCAAGCATAATGTTCCTACTCTTTTGTGCATAGTTTTGCCTATGCTTTTGCATACATAACTTAGGCACAAAAAATTATCAAAATATACCTTGCATCAATTAAAAACATACAAAAAATATAAACTCATAAAAGGAAAGGAGTTGATACCAAGGTGTGCATGCTAGCCGGTGACATGCACCATCAAGTGGCAAAATTGCCACACTTCAACATCAGAAATCTTCAACTCGAACGTGATCCATTTAATAAGTAGGTAAGCTAACATGATCTATGTGTTGGAGTTTGGTGTCGTTTTGGGTTCACGTGGCTAAGAGTGTTGTACACAAAGTATTAGTTTTATGCACAACCTTTAATCCGATTTTTGATTTAATGTTTGGGTGATTTTTGTGTTTGTTTTTGGTATGGTGATATTTAGGATTGTTAGGGTTTTTGTTTTGAAGGAAGAATAAGAAGATGAAGAGGAAGAAAATATATTAGAGTAGGCCACACAAAAGTAGACAGCATGATGTGATTCCGCCCGAGCCCGCTCAACCGATAACCCGCTGGGGTGCTGACCCGACACGGATGAAGACTAAGCCAATCACAAGAGCTCAAATTAAGAGATTTAAGGACAACCTGGGAGCATTTATACTGGGGGTAATCAATCTCAATAGAGCTTGTCCATACTTGAAGATAAAAAGCCTATTCTAAGCATCCAAGTGGTGGAAGCCGATACGGACCCGGGTAGCAGTTTTAGTGCAAATATGGACAACGGGCAGCATGAAATGGTTCCAACTCTTTATGGATTCAATACATATGTCTAAGAGGATATGGAATCAAGTCAATCCATCTTCAAAGGCATTCAAAAAGGGGTTGTACGGACAGCTTCAAATTTGGCCTATTTTTTACTGTATTTTGTGCTAGCTTTACTGTATTTTGCTGAGTTGGCTTTTTCTTCCTCTTCCAAGCATGGGCAACGTGTGGGACTTCATATTCAGATTATTTGGTATCCTACAAAGCATATTGAAGCTGATTTGGAGCTCAATTTGGTCAAAGATTGGTCAAAGTCAACTTAGTCAAAAAGCTAGTATTATAGTTTCCTAATTTGATTCTACTTTTTGTTTTAGGAAATTATCATTACTTTTTAGTTTTTATTTATTTATTTTCTGGAAAAATAAGTTTAGGAAAGTTATTATTTTATTATTTTTATTGTAAATTAATTAATTCCTAATTCACTATAAAAGAATTAATTAATCCAAATTAGATTAGGAAAGGAGTGAGAATTTCGGCCACCATAGAACCCTTCATTGTGTGGCCGGTTTTTCCTAGGGTTTTTAGGGTTTATTTTGTTTCTTTAAAAGCCTATTTAAAGGCTTATATTTCAATAAGAATACAACTTTGATTTGATTGAGAAAATAATTGTGAGATTAATTATCTCTTTGTTCTTTGAGAACACCTAAAACACCATTAGAGAATTGGTTGTTTTAGCTTGACTTATTAATAGATTTTCCATCCCCTATTGTGGCGTCTACATTATACCAAGGTTTCGAACCACAGGTTGGTTAGGGGTTGAGGTCCATTCCATTAGAACTTGAACTTAATTAAGATCTAGGCTAATATAATACGGGGTTTAGGAGAAGGTCGTCCTAGGTTCGTATCACAGCACACTAATTCATTACTTTTTATTCATTTGTTGCATATATAGATACAAAACTTGTCTCATACATGTGAGGTGTGTATGGGACCAAAAGAAAGTCTTTAAAATTAAAAATTTACACATTTTCCACTCAAAATTATGATACATAACCGTTCAACCATCAGCTTCACATGTGAGTGCATAATCATGATAAGAGTTGGTGAGATTTTGAATTTCAAAAAACTGTCTCCACCTAATCCTATACCACTACTTTGACCAGATGGAAGGCTGGAATATCTTCATCCAAATTTCTTGAATTTTTGCATGTGGCACGTTCAAATATCAAGGATGAAATTTGGAGAAGAACAAGTCCAAAAGAATTGGGTAAGACCTCCAATTCATCTCAAACCCGTGGGCCGTTACTGCTGAAAATCTCAGCAGTTATGACAACTTGCCACTTGCATGTCTTGGGCTTCCCAATGCTGTTTTGAGTCATTCTTTTTTCTATATTTTCATTTACATGTTTATTACAACATATCGAAAAATCATAAACTCATTCTAAAATCTTAAAGAATGCCAGCCCCAAAAATGAACCTATGTTGCTGGAAACACTGTTTCCAGCACATAGCCATTTTATATAAAATAAAATCAATACCCAACAAAGAGACAATTCCTAAGCTAAATACAATAAAACTTAGGTATTCAAAAGACATTAAAAGGAACATAAAACATAGACATAAATCTTACATTAGGTCATTCAATAAAATATTTCTTTTAAAAAAAAGAAAGAGGGTGCAAACCTTGGTGGATTTTGGTTTGCATAAGGTGGCAAGATTACCACCTTTTTAACACTCCTCCTTAGTAATCTTGCTAGAGACATTAAAGAGAGTCCTTAATGCCTCAAATCTGGTCTTTCCAAGTGGCTTTGTGAAAACATCCGCAAGGTTGTCCTCCGAATTCACATACTCCAAAGAGACTTCTCCATGATCTTCAAACTCCCTCAAGGAATGATATTTCACCAGAATTGTACCTGGTTCGTGGCTATTAAAATTGCTGAAGTGTTGCCACATTTGATGATGGTTGGAATTTCTTGAGTATGAGCAAGCAATGTATTCGGCTTCAGCGGTACTTTGAGCCGTTGTGCTTTGCTTCTTTGTATTCCATGAGAAAGGACCACTTCCAAGTGAAAATAAGTAGCCAGAAGTACTCCTTATATCATCAATGCAGTATGCCCAATCACTATCTGAATAGCTAACAAGCTTCAACTCATCCTTTGCATCATACTAAACTTCATAATTATTAGTGCCTTTGAGATACCTAAGAACTCTTTTGGCACCTTTAAGATGAGTTTGGGTGGGTGCTTGCATGTATCTTGAAAGCACACACATGGCATACATAATATCCGGTCTAAATGGGCACACATAAAGTAAACTACCAATTAAGGATCGATAAAGAGTAGGATTTACCTTTGGTGTGCCATCCTCCTTTTGGTACTTCTCTCCTTGGATCATTGGAGTGCTCATTGGAGTGATCATTGGATTGCATTCTTCAAGGTTAAATTTCTCCAAAAGATCCTTGATGTACTTTGTTTATGATATAAATATTCCTCTTTGGCATTGCATTACTTCCACACCAAAGAAGTAATTCATGAGACCCAAGCTAGACATCTCAAACTCCTTCTCAAGTTCATGTCTTAGTTTATCCACATTCCTTGGGTCCTCACCAGTGACCAACAAGTCATCCACATACAAAGAAACCACTATCATGCTTCCTTTAACCCTCACATACAAAGTGGGTTCATTTTGGCTCCTCCTAAAGCTATGTCCAAGCAAGTAGCCACCTATCCTTCCATACCAAGCCCTAGGTGCTTGCTTAAGACCATATATGGCTTTGTGAAGCTTATAAACCTTATCTTCATGTCCTTCAATCGCATAGCCCTTAGGTTGCTTCACATACAATTCTTTTTGCAATATACCATTTAAGAATGCCAATTTCACATCCAAGTGAAACACACTCCATTGCTTGGTAGCCAAAAGAGCAAGGATGAATCTAATGGTTTCCATCCTTGCTACGGGTGCAAATGCCTCCCCATAGTCAACTTCGGCTTGTTGTGCATAACCCTTGACCACCAACCTTACCTTGTGTTTGCAAATGGTGCCATCTGGATCGTATTTAGTTTTAAAGATCCATTTGACACCAATTGCTTTCTTGTTTTTTGGTTTAGTGACCAAGGACCAAGTCTCATTCTTCTCAATCATCTCCATTTCCACATCCATTGCTTCCTTCCACTCTTTCTTCATCAAGGCCTCTTGCACACATGTAGGGTCACCGAGTGCAACATTACACCTTTCATAAATCTTGGACAAAGATCTCTCCCCTCTAACACCATCGCCAACCTCCAAATCGGCTCCAATGATTTCTTAGAATAGATCATCATCCTCCTCATTGTCTTCATCATTGTTGTTTTGAACATTTCTTTCTTCATTTTCTTCTTCAAACCGTGGCTCATTCTCATTCACCAATAGCTCCTCCATACTCCAATCCCATTTTGCATTCTCATCAATCTTCACATCATCCGTCAATAGCATATCATTCACCAAAGCATTTGTATTCTTCATTGCACCATAACTAGAGTGACCAAGACTTTTATGCCAAAGTTGAGAAATGGAGTCAACTTTTCCTTTCAAAGCTTGTTCACTATCTAGTAAATTTAACCTATAGCTTTTATCTTTCAAGGCAACGTTAAACACCTCATTTCCAAAAGCATTTGATATCAAACAACCATCACAACCAAAGTTCAAAACATATCCTTTTTCAACCAATTGTGTAACACTCAACAGGTTTTCACACAATGAAGGCATATATAGAACATTTTGGATAAGTTTTGTACCTTTATTGGTGTGCAATAAGATGTCTCATTTTCCTTCTACATTCATGAAGCTTCCATTCCCAATCTTCACCCTTAGCTTGTAAGATCGGTCAAGCTCCACAAGATTGGTTTATTCAAAAGTCATGTGGTGTGAACAACCACTATCTACTAACCAACCAAAACCACTACTTGTAGCTTTAAGGAATGTAGCCACAAATAAGGTCTTGGCCTCCTCATTCACAACATTTGCTTGTTGCCTTCCTTACTTGCATACTTTGCCACCATGTCCTCTTTGCCCACATTTGTCACAAGTTGCATCCAGTCTCCAAAAGCACTTATTTGGTGCATATCTATGCTTTTTACAATGGGGGCATGGTGGATAACCCTCACGGTTTTGTTGTTGTCCTCTTTATTGTTGCCTTGCCTTGTTGTTGTTGTTGGAATTGTTGTTATTGTTGTTGTTAAAACCTCCATAACCGGTTCCTCCTTTATTCTTGTTGTTGTTCTTTTTATTCTTCATTTTGCTTTGACTAGACATAAAAGCACTTTCCAAAGACTCCTCCTTTCTTATGGCTCTTCTTTTTTTGGTTGCTTGGAGGGCATTGATAAGCTCATTCAAAGTAATCTCGCTAAGATTCCTTGATTCCTTAAGGGAAGAAATCTTAGCTTCTAATTTTTTGGGTAAGCTCACCAATACCTTCTCTACAACTCTTTAGTCGGTTAATGGCTCTCCAAGGACTCTAATTTGGTTCACAACCTTTAGTAGTCTATCGGTGAAGTCCTTAACTAACTCATTTTCTTTCATTCTAATTGTTTCAAACTCTCTTCTTAAGTTTAAAACTTGCATTTGTCTTGTTTTAGTGTTTCCTTGAAATTCTTCTTGCAACTTTAACCAAACTTCTCTAGCATTTGTACAAGACATGCTTCTAGTGAAGATGGAGTCACTCACCGAAGAATGAAGGGTTGTCAAGGCCTTGAATCCTTTAGCTATCTCGGTCTCATGTGCAAGTCTTTGTGCTTGTGTGGCATTTGCTCTCAACTCCTCAACTTCATAACCTTTTTCCATCACATCCCAAAGTCCAAAGGCTTGTAGGTAGGCTTTCATCTTTATGCTCCAAATGGAGTAATTTTGGCCCTCACAAAACTTTGAGAAGCCATGACACAAAACCTGATTTTTGAAGAAAATGGCTTTTTGGTTGGATTTTTGGTGAGTTTTCTAGCTAGATTTTTGTACCACTTCAAACCAAAAATGAAAGGAATGAAAGGGGGGGGGGGGTTCTCTCACAAGAAAATAGGCTAGAAAGAAAGATCACAAGGTCCCTCAATGGTTCAAACAAAGCTCTGATACCATGTTGGAGTATGGTGTGGTTTTGGCTTCACTTGACCAAGACTATTGTACACAAAATGTTAGTCTTGTGCACAACCTTTAATCCGGTTTTTGGTTTAATGTTTGGGTGATTTTTGTGTTTGTTTTTGATATGATGATATTTAGGATTGTTAGAGTTTTTGTTTTGAAGGAAGAATAAGAAGATGAAGAAGAAGAGAAGATGTTAGAGTAGGCCACACAAAATTAGACAGCACACTAATTCATTGCTTTTCGTTCATTTGTTGCATATATAAATATAAAACTTGTCTCATACATGTGAAATGTGTGTGGGACAAAATGGAAGTCTTTAAAATTCAAAATTTATACATTTTCCACTCAAAATTATGATACATAACCGTTCAACCACCAGCTTCACATGTGAGTGCATAGTCATGACAAGAGTTGGTGAGATTTTGAATTTCAAAAAACTGTCTCCACCTGATCCTATACCATTACTTTGACCAGATGGAAGGCTGAGATATTTTCATCCAAATTGCTTGAATTTTGGCATGTGGTATGTTGAAATATCAAGGATGAAATCTGGAGAAGACCAAGTCCAAAAGAATTGGGTAAGGTATTCAATTCATCTCAAACCCGTGGGCCATAACTGCTGAAAATCTCAACAGTTATGCCAACTTGCAACCTGCATATCTTGGGCTTCCCAAGGCATTTTGAGTTATTATTTTTTCTATATTTTCATTTACATGTCTATTACAATATATAAAAAAAAAATCATAAACTCGTTCTAAAAGCTCAGAGAACGCCAACCCCAACAATGGACCTATGTTGCTGGAAACACTGTTTCCAGCACATAGCCATTTTACAAAATAAAATAAATACCCAACAAAGAGACAATTCCTAAGCTAAATACAATAGAACTTAGGTATTCAAAAGAAATTAAAAGGAACATAAAACATAGACATTAATCTTACATTAGGTCATTCAACAAAATATTTCTTTTAAAGAAAGAAAGATAGTGCAAACCTTGGTGGATTTTGGTTTGCACAAGGTGGCAAGATTACCACCTTTTTAACATTGTGTAACCCATTTATTAAATGGTCAATTTGGGTCAACATGATTTGTTTATATAAAATTGACGCATTTACACTAAATTGATCTGTTTATATGAAATTGACCTATTTACACGAAATTGACCTGTTTATACGAAATTTACCTAATTAAATAAATTAACTTATTTAAATTAATTATTTCATATAAAATAAAAATAATATAGTCATTAATTAATCCTAAATTAAAATATATATGTAAATCCATATAATTATAGTTACAAATTTACACTAATATAACATATGATATGATAATGTAACAATCTCATATAATAGTTAAATATAGATATATATATATATATACACATAACAAACCTAATACTACTTATCTAAAAATAATATAAATTTTTTTTTATTAATAATCATGTTTTTAATTTTCTAGATTTCCTATACTCTTAGACATTAATTTTATTTTTTTCGATATCCATAAATCCATACATGTATCAAACATATTATATTTAAGTAAACAAATATTATTTTAATAATATTTATTCTTTATTTTTTTAATTGATAAAAGAAAATAATACAACTTTAAATAAGTTTGTAATTTAGTAATAGAAAAATATTAGTTAAAATTTTATTAATGGTAAATTTAATATATTAAAGTTATAATTTAAATGGGTTGTAATCGTGTCGGATTGGATTGATATATTAATTGACACATTTAGTTAAATGGGGTTAATTTGAATCAATTTTAGGTTAAGCGGGTCAACATGAAATTGATATGTTTAGTTAAATGGGTTAATTTGGATCAATTTCAGGTTAAGCAAGTCAATTCGAAATTGAACGTTTGATAATCATGTTAAATGGGTTGACAAGAATTTAATTTGAACCTATTTGTAATAAACCCATACCCGCTAACTTCATGTCATTTTCAAGTTGTGTTACTGTATCATAACCTAAATTATTACCCTTATCAATACCTTCAAAATTTCAATTCCTTTTAGTATTACAACAAAGTGAAAAGAGAAGAAACTTACGTACATTTCAGAGGTTTAGGATAACTTTATGAAGGTTGAAGGCTACGAACCCAAGGAACCTAGAGCCGCATGCAATTATTGTGGTAAGGACTATACATATGATACTAAAAGAAATGGAACTAGTACATTAAGCACCATTTGAATTCAAGTAACAACTGCCCTATAACAAAGAGATTTTTGCTAAAACGTTATCAGTTTAAAGGTTGGAAGGATGGTGAATGTGTCGATTTTTCAGTTGAGGCATTTAATAAAGAAGCTTATAGACATGTATATGGTTGGATAATTATTAAGAATGAATTGTCATTTACCATTATGGAGGGAGAAGGATTTAGAGACTTTCATGCCAAGGTTTGTCCATAATCTGATCCACCATCTCAAAGAGCTATCGTAATAGTGTGTATCAAATTTTGTTGCAATAGAAAAAGAATCTTGTAAGCTATTTCATGAAGAATAATATAATTGTTAATATTACAGCAAGCACATTGATTTCAATTCAAATTTTTAATGACATGGTATTAACCACTCACTTTGTTGATAATGATTGGAGACTATAAAAGAGGATTTTAAACTTTTGGCCAATGGGTAACCATAAAGGTGAAGCAATTGGGAAGTTAGGTAAGAATTATTTACTTGAATGGCATATTGAGAGGGTTTTTACATTACTATGGATAATGCCAAAACAAATGATGTTGCTCTTGCATAGTTGAAAAAAAGATTGAAGCATTGTGAATTTCTCCACATTCTTTGTTGTGCTCATATCACTAATTTGATAGTGACCGATGGATTAAAGAAGTGAAACCACTCAATTGATCTCATTTAGAAAGGCATCATTTAGTAAGATATTAGGTATTGAAAAATCTTCTCCTTCAAGGTTAGAAAAGTTTAAAGCTTGTGTGTAAAGCAAAAGATCAAGTGTAACAGACTTTTGACTTAGATGTATCCACCAGATAGAATTCCATTTATTGATGTTGGATGTAGCTCACAAGTATCAAAAGACTTTTGAATTAATGGACAAGTATGATGAGCAATATGCCCTTTTAAAGATGTTACACCTCAAGCATTTGATTGGAAGAAAGCACATGTGTTTCTTCAAATTTTGAAGCCCTTTTATGATAAAAGCTTACTTTCATTCAAATTGATTTTGATAAGCTATAACCTAAAGAAGTTTGTGATGTAATTTAAAAAGTGTGAAGGAAACCTTGTACAAATTGTTTGATTTTTATGTTGCTTTACCAATTCCTCTTAGCACTCAATCTTCAAGTCATGTTCAAATTTATGAATCAACCAATTTGACATATTCTTTTAGTGGTCATGGTGAGAAGAAAAGTTATATTTGATGTGTTTAAAAGAAGGAAGATAGCTAGTGGTCTCCATATTAAAAATGAGGTGGATAGGTGCTTGATGGAGTTAGATGAAGATGGAAAAAAATGTGGTATTTGATATGTTAGATTAGTGCAATTTGATAGGTCCATATTCCATTATCTACCATTGCTTCAAAGTCTACTTTTAGCACCAAAGGGATTGTTTTCAATCCATATAAAGCTCACTCACTTTGAAGATGGTGGAAGCATTAATATATTCCCAAACTTGGATTAGAACAATCCTTTTTCCATTGGACATCTGTATTTATGATTAGTGTTTTGAATTGTGCCAAGATATTGAGGTAAGTGTGTTTACATTTTTCAATTAGTTTAAAATTTTTACCTTAAATACTAATAGTATCTTTTAAATATAAATATTATATTATAGTGCGATTTTAATATTTTGGCTTTTGTGTTTTTTTTTTCTTTCTCTTATCAATTTTTTTTAGATACAAATGAATATCCATCTTCCACTACCACTAGCTTGGAGATCAATAGCCAAGATTGATTAAATTACTTGTAGGTAAGAAAACCATCATTTAGTTATCTATTTGGTTTTTTTTTTTAAATTAATTTGTTCAAATTCGCCATACTAATTGCACTTTTGTTTGTTTACAATTTATTAGCTAGCTTAAACATGCATTTTGAAGTTTCAAGTGGCAAAAAAGATGAAGTTTGAAGATTGACTGGCTTAGTTTTTAGCTTTTAATTTAGTGAGGACATCTAATTTATTCATCTAGTTTTTCATGATAAAATTTAATTTGGTATGAACATGTAATTAGTACTTGTTGTACATTTTGTATATTCATTGTGTTGTAATGTTCACTCCACTATGTTGTAACATTGAATGGCAGAGACAATGGTCGAGTAAGCTTTCTTAGGCATGTTGTGATTATGTGGTCATAATTTTGAAATTTAATGATTCGACACCCAACTCTCACTCTCACTTAGACCACTCTGTAAACTTAACAAGGCAAATCAAGAAAGATGACGCTTTGCTTTGCTATGTTTCTTAATAAAAGCTTTTTACAGCAATAAATGCTAGAAAAAGTATGGGAGAGTAAGAATGATGGGATATAATGGGATGGGATTCATTTATCAAGTTACTATTTTTACATTTGTCAAAATCATTCATTTAAATTCATACAATAATCAACAATAAATAAATTTGTATAATAATCCAGTTGGCCTAATGTTTCTTATGAGAAATTTATAAATTTATTAGGTCCAAAATCTACTAAAATATGCTTAAAATAAAGGCTCAAAAAGTATATAAGTTTGGCCTAAACTTATATCTAACATAGTTTTTAAAGCTCAATGATTAAAATTGGCCCAAAACCAAAACTAACCAATGTCTAGTCGGCTTTGATCAATTTTTACAAGATTTAAATTTGTTATTGTTAAATGACCGATTGAATGACTAAATTTTATGATCTGTGTAAACCAACCAATATCCACCCTTAGCATTGATAGAGAATACCAAGTTAAAGCATGCAGTGAAATAAGGGAAGAAGAAGATTGCTGAGCTAGAGAACCAAATGGCTTATTCGGGTTTCATGGAATAGTACAACTCCTTCCAAAAGGGTTATTAGGCATGCCTTGATGATCATTGTGCTAAAAAGAGTAGTGGGAAGGCCGTTGATGAAACTACAACTGCCCTACTTAGTGCTGCCCCGCTATCATCCCTAAGACCACCATAGAGTAGGCCATACTAAACCCAAGTTTAACGGACTTGAGGAAGGAAAGAAGAGCCTTGAAGATTTGCCCCTTATCAACCTTATCCAGTATTATGACCATGGGGAAGAGTCTAATTAAGCAACATCTCTACTCCAATTAGGCAACTTGCAACCTTTCAAGCTTTTGAGAAGCTTAAATTTAATTTTAATTTACTTTTTTTTTTCTGAAAGGCCTAATAGCCCATTTCAAGACAATTGCTTTCTTTGTGGGGATCTGGGTTGTAATTAATACTTTTTTCACCTCTCTGGAGGTTCTTCTCTCTTTCTTTTTTCTTCGTGGATGACGCCCCTAGTTTTGGGCTTATACTTGTTTAGATAACATGCTTTTATGCTTTTATATCACTTGTTCTACTTTGATGACTTATTGGATTTTATACATATTCTCTACCATCTTCTTGTAGGTTTTTAAGTCTTCAAACTTTCCCAAAGTTTGGAAGTAACAAGTTTTGAGGATCTTAGGCTCAAAGAATACAAAAAATAATTAGTGGTCTCTCACCCAGGCACGTTGGGCTTTTGTGCCCTTAGATAAAACTCTAGGCCTTTATACTTTTAGGAAAATTCTGGGCTTCTAATATGTTATCTCCATGATTAAGAAGCCTTTTTTTTTTCCCTTTAATTTAATCTCTCTCTCTTTGTCTCTATTGCCTACTCCATAACATAATAGCTTGAACTTGTTATTCTTGATTTTCATTAATTTGTTTCTTTGATAAATAGTTAGAAATTTGTTGAATTTGTAGTCCTACTCTTTTAATTGATGCCTTAATGTCCTACACCCAAGAATCATGATAGTTTTGCATCTTTATCAAAGTTTTTTTCCAATTTAGATGAACTAGAAACATTAAAATTGCATTAATTTAAATTATCATAAAAATTAGAATTAAAAGAAATATTTGTCTCATTGAAGTAATGAGCTTGGTATTATTGTTGGAATTGATCTCCTTGTTGTCATCTTTGATATCCTTGATTGAAATTGCCACCCATCCATGAGAAATTTGAATTGTCATTCCATTTGAAATCATATGTATTAGAATGGGAATTACCTTGTTGTCCTTGAAAATTGTTAACATAATTGACATTTAAAAATTGGGCAAAAGTACAATACATAGTTTCATGATTTTGTCAACATCTATAGCATGGTATAGCTCGAAATTTGTAGTCTTTATATTGTCCTTTACAAGCTTGTTGGTAGTTGTTGATGCGAAAATCAACCATCACATTTACCCATCCTCCTTCACTATTGATGAATCTCTAATACATGCAAAATAGGTAAAAATCATTAGAAAGCCTTTGGAGTCGTCGATATGGCACCACTTAAAGATCCTTTGATGGTTAAATTAGAAGAAGCCGAAACCATTGAACATTTTAAGAAAAACAAATAAAATAGACGTGTAGAATTAAAATTATTGCGTATCTTGATGATGATTTTATGCCTTTATATAGATTCATAATTAGAGCTCTAGAAAGAATAAATAAATAAATAAATATATTTTTTAAGGATAGAAAATATTTTAATTAAGATCCATAATCTATTTAGATTTAGATAATCCAAATAGATTGGACCATAAAATCCTAATTGTTTTAGGTACTTTAGATTTACCTTTTTTGTCCAAATATTTAAGGAGTGATAAAATATTCTGCCATAGTTACCCCCCACCTTCTTTAAGTGAAGAATCGCTTAGTGGAGTAATGATGTTGATTTTTGAGTTGAGGATTACTCTGATTTTTTTGAGTTTTAGATTGTTAATAACTAGACTCGTATTCAATCTAAAAGACATATTCACTATGATATATAGTTGTGTTTGATCAGAGAAAAGTAATTTCCATGATAGGCAGTTGTATTCAATTTAAGAGACATATTTAATACAAGCTCATTTTTACTGATTAATCATGGATGAACCCCAAAAAACTACGTATGGCTTATCGTTCTCACTAGTCCAAGACTAGTTTGAGTTCTTTCTAATTGAAAATTAAAACCAAATCACCTAACTCGTAGTTCTTCTAGTTCGAGACTTGCATGTAGTTATTCAAGTCCAAGACAGACTTATCAATTTTCTATACTACGACAGCTTATAGCTATCATAAACTAAGACTAAATAGATCATACTAGTCATTTTCGCATAAAAGTTGAGTATTGGGTACGCATAGAAAAAATGCAAATGATATGAATGACTAATGAGATGGATACCTAATGAATGCTTATGCATCAAAAGGAGCCAGTAAATAGGTACTTGTACTTAGAAGGTACTAGTTCAAAATTAATCTTTTTGAAAATAAGATGAACAACTTGAAACTATCTGGTCATAACTCTAGTATTTAAAATGCTATGCCACATGTCAATGATATTATTATAGTCAGACAGCCATTGCCTTCCTTTTTTTCCTCAGTTTTATCTAAAGATTGTTTCATCATTTATTTATTCAACTAGTCGAGAAGTCACAATGTAAGTTTTTTTTTTTACACAAGCTTTATACTAACTTTAGATTAGTTGTCAAGTATTTTTTAATGAGACAGCATAATGGAAGGATAAACAAATCTTTTCCTATCAATATAGAAATTTTCCACCCATACATATAAAAGCCATATTAAAAGATATGTTGTGAACTATATATATGCATAAATGATTCACATAATGTTGAATAGCTTTTATGAGCTTTTGAGAAGCTTTCTTATGAGCCTTTGTAGGAAGCTTTCTTATGAGCCTTTGTAGAGCAATCTTATTGCTAATTGTTGACTTGTGTGAGTTTGTAAAATTGAGTCGAGCAATTTAGCAATGAATGATTGTCAGAGCAACAAAGTACCATTAGTGGGCAGCTTAAAGCCTATTAATAAGTCTTATGATTGTGAGTCTTCATGCTCTATATTTTATCTTGAGTATGATGGAGACACGAGACCCTTATCCTATAACGAGTGAAGATCAAATTTTTTGCAATCAAGCATATTACTTCTAGAATATGCCAACAAAGAATTAATTTAATAATCATAAATTTGATAAGGCACCAATAATCAATTATAATACCTTTTGCAAAGTCATGAAACCCTATACACATATATCTATATTCAGATCAAAGAGAAAAATTATTGCCCAATAAATGAAACATAAGGACAGTAAGGAAGGGATTTAATGATGAAAAAACTATATTGGTGGTCAAAATAAAATTCAGGAGAAACATTTTCTTAGCTTTTGCATAGGGTATATTACACTGCACACCCTCGAGGTTTTTCTTAATTACAACCAGATATCTTCATGAAGTTATAAAAATATAAGTACGAGGATATCCAGTTGTAATTAAGAGAAACTTAGGGGATGTGCAATGTAATATACCCGTATATATACAATTGCAAGCCGTCTCCCTTGTATTAATTCCTAGCCATCATTAATCATTGTAGAAAAGCCATAATAATCTGCAACTTTTCCAACTAACTAACAGTTATTACTCATAATATAAATATATGTATATCTACGATATGTTAGGGTTAATTTCAGACACCTCTCTTAATGCTTGACTTAAATACAAATTTTGTCTTTAGTTTCAAAAATATCATTAATCTTTTGTTAGCTTCCAAAACTTAATCATTTTTCACCCCAATTGTTTCATCAATGCCCCTTAAAATAATATTATTCACACCCCATTAAGAGTGCAACTTGTAACTTCAAAAAACAAGGGATTAAATTGAAATTAATGCAATCTTCAAAGGGTTCAAATGTAATATTCTTAATATATTAAGCATGTATATATAATTAAATATAAAAAGTTCCTTTTATTTTGCACAACGTGTGGAGAAAATTTTCATTTAGCTATTTTGACTACCAAAATTTTAGTTAGGTAACCCAGTAATTCCAATTTAATGTAGTTGCAAAATTATTTTCAAAATCATTTTTTTCCTAAAATATAATTAGAACCAAAGGATGTTCCCTTTACCAAAGGATTGTAATTAAATGTTATACAAACCTTGAATTGGTTGAACCATAATTTAATAGACTTTTATACCTCTAATAGGTTTTAGGTGGAAGATTGATTTGTGAATGTTAAAGCTTTCGCAGTCATGTTTTCCCACAACTAGTGGAACCCATCTTTCTTTCATATTCATATATTTCAAGTTTAACTTATACTATTTATACTGTGTTGCAGATAAGATGACATCCAACGTAATAGTATACTTTCATCAAATTCTTCCTTGACAATTGCTAAGGGGCAATGCAGAAAAAATAGTATTCATTCTACCTTTACTAAAATAGTCCAAGGTTTCTGCGGACTACACAAAGAAGTCTATGACCAATAAAGCTTTAGTTGTCCGCCAGGTCTTTAAAGGCAAAGTAGCAAAGGGGCTGAAAATGAGATAAGCTTGGTTCAACAATAGTAGCTTGGCTTGGACATTTAAGGCCTTAATTGTCGCTACAGTTTTAATTGCTTTCCCAACGGCTACAAACATCTCAACTCCTGTAAATGCAATAATTAGGACTCCTAAAAAGATTTTGATCAGAATTTAGAAGGATCCATTCCTTATAGCTACTGAGGTTGGATTTAAACCCTCAACTCATATCATGATTAGTTCAATCTTAATTAACTTGGTTACTATTAAATCTGTCATGGTAACCTTTGTTGAAGAGGATAAAATTTCACATTCTTCATCAGAAGAAACCTCTAAATCTCCAAAGAGTTCTAGTAAATGTCCAGCATGCCTATCTGTCATTGGACAGGGTTCTAGCTTATCCTTTAAGATAATACTAGAGAAGTCAAAAGGGAAGTAAACTACCTAACAGATGGCAAATGGGAATGCTTAACATGATGAAAGGTTGAAAAAGCATTATGAAAAACCCCAGAGGAAAGATAAGTAAGTTGAAGATTCAAGTTCCCAAAAAGCTACCTTAAAACTAAAAATAGTTTCCAAAGCTAAGGGAACTAAAGTTCTATTTATGGAAAAAGAATGTGCTCCCTCACACAACATTGGTGCTCAATCTCAAACTTCTTAATCTGAAGGAACGGGTTGACACCCAAATGGAGGCAAGTGAATGGCTCTTCATGGCCGGATAGGAATTTGCAAAGGAATCTACTATTGATGTAAAGACCCCAAGTGGTTTAAAACCGTATGAGAGGCCTACAATACATGTATGGTCATGACAAATGCAATTAACTCAAGTTCCTAAATGATATGATTTAAATGCTAGTTTGTCCAACATTTCAAAAGAAGCTGATCTAATTGATGACTTAAATGCTAATTTGCCCATCATTTCAAAAGAAGCTAATCCAATTGAATGGGCATTTATAAATGCTTATGAACTTATTTTTGGAGATCCTAAGTCACTTTTTCAGAATAAAATTTTTTCGAAGTGTCGGTTTCAGGGATTAGTTACCAATGATGATCCTGAAATTGGACACATCTTAGTTTTTGGTACCATAGATGCAAATTTTGAATAATAACTATAAGAAATGCAAAGGGTATTTTTAGCACAATTTGTGAGTTCTAAGAATAAAATTACAATAATTAGCTCAAAAAAGAAAAAATAAAGGCCAGATGAAAATGTTAATAATTTCACCCCTAGATTGAGAAATCTTAATCTCTAATGCCTAAAAAAATTATCCGAGTATATGCTGTGAAAATGTGTACAGAAAATCTTCTTCCAAATATTACAACATTCTTTGGCATTATGGAGCTTTAATCATTTGATCAACCTCTCTCAAAGGTAACTAATGTAATAAAACATATGGCCTATTAAAAGACCACTTCTTAGAAGACTCGAGTCGAGGAAGAGAAGGTTGAAACCGAAAAGATCATTAAAAAAGAGATTCTATGGCTACCTCTATCAATTTGAATCAAAATAATGACAACGAAAAGTTAAAAGAAGCAGCAAAGTGACTTACATTGAAGGGAAGGAAGGAAGTTAAATATTTTTTAGCAATGATGATGTTGATGTAAATTTTGACGTGTTAACGGAAGCTAATGCATTAAGACTTCTCGAACTAAAGAGACCAAATGAGGTAAACATGACCAATGATTTGGAATAGTGTCGATATTATAAGATCATCAGTCATTCTGTCAGTGAGTGCTGTGTTCTTAAAAACATCATTGAAGGTGATACGAACCAAGGTCAACTCATGCCTAAACCCGTATTATATTAGCTCGGATAAAAAAATTAAGTTTAAGTTCTTATAGTCACCTCAACCCCTAATCAACCTGTGATTAGAAACCTTAGTATTGATGAAGATGCCACAATAAGTGATGGATGTCCTATTGATAAGTCAAGTTAAAACACTCACTCTCTAATGGTATTTTAGGTGTTCAAAGAGATCTAAGAGAATTCTATCTCACAAATAAATTTTTGAATAATATTAAAGGTGTATTCTCATTGAAAAATAACCCCTTAAATAGGCTAAAGTCACAAAACAATGAACTCTAACTTGCTAGATAAAATTTGGCCCAAAGGAATTAGGAAACAAGCTTGGCTGAATTTTTCATGCTTCCTAAACTAATTTGGATTAATTAATTTCCTTATTTTGAATTAGGAATTAATTAATTTACAACTGAAATAATAAAATAATAACTTTCCTAAGTTACTTTTTCCAGAAAATAAATAAATAAAAACCAAATAAAAAGCTAATTTCCTAAAACAAAAAAGTTAAATTCAAATTAGGAAACTAGTTGACTAATTTGACCACTAAGCTATCTTTGACTAATTTCCAACTTGTAAAGGCTCTAAATCAGCTTTCATATACCATGTAGGATGTGAAATAGGATTAATTATGATTCCCATATGTTGCCTTTGATTGGAACAAAGAGAAAATGCTTAATCAGTAAAATATAGTAAAGCCAGCAACAAATACAGCAATTTTGGCCACAAACTCCTTCTATGCACAAACGGCTTCTTTGATGGCTTTTACTTCTACCTTGACTTGTTTCCATGAACTCTTAGTGATATCAATTGAGTTCAAGAAGTGTTGAACCCATTCATTGCTGCCCAGAGTCCATATCCATATCGACCTTCACCACTTGGATGCTTAAAACAGGTTTTGAATCTTTGGGTATTGTCAAACCCTTTTGAGAATTGATACCTTCTTGTATGAAATCAGCCAGGTTGTCCTTAAATCTCTTGTCTTATACCCTAGTGATTGGCCTAGTCTTCAACTGTATCGGATTAGCACCCCAGCGGATTGTCAGTTGTATGGGTATAGGCGGATTCTCATCAGAAGGGAAGGTAAAAAAAAAAAAAAAAAAAAAATTGACTTCTCTAGCAGGGACAACATCAAAAGTGAAAAATCTTGCATTAAGCAATATTCTTTAACTGATGTAGCAATTCTGGTAGCCTTTGAGGTGGATAATAAGATCATTATTATTTATGCGCACTTTAATATGCCCAATAAAGGGGACTTAAATATCCTTTTATATGAACTTATCAAATGGAGTCTGAACTAACTCAACTTTATCAAAATTAACAATGATCATCACTAGAAAATTATATTTATACCAATTAAAAAATTATTAAACCTAGTTACCATATGTTATAAATAACCATGAAAGGAAAGAAAATTTTTGCATTCCTTTCCTTTCTGTTTAATAACATCCTAAAGGGAAAATTTTACTTAACCTGTAGTGTTTTGAAATTTTTTACACATACAATCTTAACAGTCTTTTGAATGTTGTATGCCGACTAAAGTATTAAGAAAATGAAAGCTCCCATCTGAAGTTAAGAATCCAATTTTATTTCTTGGTTTATTATTTTATAAGAATGATGAAATTTTAAATAAACTTTTGAAGCATCTGATGCTTTGAACTTTTATCTACAATTTCCTATCTCTTTAGTCTAGTCCAAACACAACCTAAGGTTAAAAAAAAAAAAACATTTTAAATTTACTCACATGATCATAAGTAAATTTGTCATTATTATTATTAGGATCATGATATGGGAATTAATGGATTATAGCCTCTACTTTGAAATGTTAATAAAGCTTGATGGAATCTTTGTCAGAAGGAATCACTACAAAGGCCTGATGAAATCTCTACCATGTGACTAAGAAGTGATATAAAGCTAGGAATCTTTGTAGTAGAATTATTAATGTACTACGAAGCATGTAATATCTTATGTTGCATAATGTACCACATAGCATGTAAAACAGTAGTAGAAGAAGAATTAGTATACTATGAAGCATGCAATATCTTATGTTGTGTATTGTACTATGAAGCATGTAAAAGAGTAGCTTGAAGCTTATATAAAGGGAGCCTCTTAAGTTGAAAAGGTACAATCCCATCCTAATTGTTCTAAGGTTGTTCGAAATAACAAAAGGTTTTATTTTATTGGTATCAGAGCCTTCCTTCCAAAAATCTCTTCCATATATTCTCCTTCATTCTCACTAAAACTAGGCATTCTCATTATACTCTCTCATTATAACCAAGTCTGTTCTTTCACATAAAAAAAAAAAAATATATATATATATATATATATATTAGTTAAATAACTTTCTTGAATTACATAATTATTTTCAAGCTTTTTAATAGGATCAGGGTAAGATACCAGATTGGCTTTGTGAGTGACTAGGCCCGAAAGACCCATACATTTGCTGTACTCTACACCTTTAAGACTTGCCCTCTATAGATCTTTACTAAGCTATTAAGGTAATGGCGAAAGTAACTTCACTTAGCAATCAAGAACCACTACAAACCACAGTTTCACAAACCAATTCCAACCATTTTGGAAATTTTAATTACATATCCAAATGCAAGAACTCACTTCCTCTTCCTCTTTTGCCTTTTACCCTGATAAGAATGCACCTATCCTTCACCCACTTAACCCATACAAGTACTACAAATTTGCATCCTCTTCTTGTATTATTAAGGCTTTTATCTTGTCCAGACCATTTGAGTTAGTCTTTGTGTATAACTCATCCATAGTGTCCGTCTAAATAGTAAACACTTCTTATATCCCTCTTCTTAATGAAAATGATTTAAAAAAATATCGAACTCAAAGATATAGAGGTCTCCATATTATAGCAATATGATTAGGTTTACAACCTATCTTTCTTTCAAAAAAAAAAATGTAATAGGATTGGTTGCACTCCTGGAGCAACTTTGGAATGAGTTTGGTGATGTGCTCATTACCATGGTAGAAGTTGGCTTAACAATGGCCATGTCATGATGCAAATGGACCCAAACTGCAAACTGGGCTTAATAAAGCCAGATGTTGTAGACACACTTCAAGTCATGACCTCATCTTAAAGGTGTAAGTATTTGGAGATGTAAAAATCCTATAGTCTAAAATCTACAAGAAAGGCCAATTAACATTTCCCCTATAATGGAAAAATAATCATGAGAAAAAAGGTAACCTTACGTGATCCATGAAAATGTAAAGATTACAAAAGACATAAACAAAAGAGTTTTGTCTCCTTTTCCTTTTGAAACCAGGCCTCTATACCCATGCGAAAGGTGCTAAGTCTAAGGAAGAACTCTTATATAAAGTGCCTTCACATGCTTCATGGATCCATTGTATACAGTCATCATTTCAGCATGATAAATATAGTAGTAGTTCCTTAAGATAATTTCTGCAACATAGAATCTGGTGAAACCACAGTCAAACAATGGGTTATGAAGAAATTATGATTAGAAGAATTTGGCCTCATTAAAGTGGCAACCATTTGGAACAATGTTAACAACAATGCTTAGAATGAGATGCTTAACAATATTTTTGAAAGACAACAGCATGAGATCCAGTAATCAAATCATATATTATAGAATATTCAACTACTTAAAGACAAAATCTTTTCAACGGTACTAGAACCTTTAAAAAGAAGGCATCAAGCACAACCATGTAACTCAATTGCTTCAACGTCAATTACACTAATTCATAGAAATGCATGAGGTAAGCAAAGGCTTTTAAATAAACTAGATAGATCCCGAAAATATAATATACATCATGATATCTCTTCTCAGAGATGGAAAAGCAAGCCTTTAGGTCCAAATGACATCTAAGAAGAAAGTGTTAATGGGAACCTAAAGGTCTTTTGGAGAACATACAAGCTTTACCTCCAACATTATGGCCAATTAATTCTGCTAGCTTGGATGATTTTGATGACTCCCAAATAGATCATCTTTAGATAACAATAACTCTATTTCTAAATCTCTTAACATATTTGAGGAAGGATACATATATATATATATATATATATGCAGAATCTGGCATAACTTTTCGAACAGGATATTAGAAACTAAAGTCCTGCTCAACCACAGCAGGCACAACCACTCGAAGACCTTTTAGCTGCATGCAAAATTCCTAGTGGATATGATCACGCAATAGTTGTAAATCATCCATAGGTAGAGACTTTCATCCTTAAGGACAAAGACAAGAAAATGCATATGGTGTACAAGAGGAATAGACAGTAGAACCACTAGGATTGTTATCCTTCATACATATGACCATAAGCAGTTTTGAGATATTGACAAAATTGAACCCAACTAAAGGATGGCATATTTAGAAAAAATAGCAGCATAAGAAGAATGAGAAATCTTAGAAATCCAAAATTAGAACTACAAGAAATCATGGAAAGAATTGCTACTGGAATTGTTGGATCATTGAGAAGGTGGTGGTTTCATTACAAAGAAAAAGCCAAAGAAGTCTATTTTAATAACCCACAACAAATAAGCGTATTGCTAAACATCATGGCAAATGAATTGACAAAAGCAAAAGCTAAAGATGAAAAGAAAGTAGAAAAAGAGTTCATGCAGAATAAATATTGTGTGTAAGGAAGCTAAGGGAATACTTACTATTGGCAAAAATAAGGACCTACTGAAAAGAACATTGCTCTTAAATATGCTTATGCCAATTGCAGAACTGGTAGCAGTAAAGTTGAAAACATAAAATATTTAAGATCTAGCGTATACTAGTATGGAAAAAATCTATAGAATAATAGAGGATATTCTGCAAGAACACAACTATGCTAAAAAACATTAAAAAATGGTCAAACAACGAGAAAAGACTTAAATGACAAAGTACTGCAAATAGGATATCCATAAATTTGGATGCATAGAAAAAACCAAATGCTATTGCAAGAAAAAAAAAAAGAAAAATAAATCAAGAAACCATCCATGAAATTGAAACCATATAAAGGAAAGCAATGTAGGTTTATAGAAGAAAGCTCCTTTACATCGAATATAGGTTATAGAACTCTAAAATTTAATGCTGCTGACTACAAGTGGATAACATCCTCTATCTCTATCTTGGTATATGAAGATTCTTCAACAGACAAATAAGATGAAAAACTTTAGAGGCAAGCTCGATAGAAGAAGAAATCAAATATTTGCATTAATAGAAAAACTTGATTTATCTCATGTACTAGGAGAATACTTTCTCCATATATCAAAATTGTTTTGAAACAGCAAGATAAAGCCATTGCATTGACTCCTCGGTAGACACAATAGCAATTGTATCAATAATATTTAGCAATTGCCTACAAAAATCATATTGGATTCCTAGCAGAATGGCTTTCCGTATTGCCTTGGAAAAATATTTTTCAATTCCTATTGCACTAAGCCTGTTAGTGTCCAACTCTTCCTAGATTTACAATAAAGACATTCTAACTATATCACCAAATATTTTGGTGAAAATGCAATCCTTGGCATCGATTTCCTTACCCGGTGGTCACTCTTTTCTTTTAACACTGATGGACTCCAAGTTGTTGGCCCACATAAAGTTCCTTGGGTAGCCAAACACTAACTTTTTGAGATGGCTGAAATAATAGAAAAGGAATTTAAAAAAAAAAAAAACTTCTCCTTTAGTGCTATGCAAAGAGATCAAATAAATTTTAGGAGAAAGCAAAATATTTTGTCTCTTTTCTTTATAATGAAGGATGGAAAATATCACACCAAACTGCTTTACATCTCGGAATGTCAAATGATCAATAACTATGCAAAGAAGAGATTAACTTTCTTCTAAAGATGGGATTATTCAAACAATCTAGATTGCAATAGGCAAGTCCAGCATTCTCTATCAACAAGCACACAAAACAAATAAGTAGAAAGAAAAGGTTGGTCATAAACTATAGGAAGATTAATGATTGTCTCTAAAATATCATATACCCAATCTTCCAAAGAGATTAGCTCCTAAAGAGAATGCATGAGCCCAAATATTTTCTAAATTCAATATGAAATTGGGATTTTGACAAATTGATCACAGAAGAAGATAGACACAAGACAACCTTTGTTATCCTACATAGACATCATGAATGAAACGTCATGCCTTTTGGATTGAAGAATGCTCCTTCAAAATTTCGGCACATTGTAGTTGAACTATATGTTCTATTCAAGGAACATTGTCTAGTTGATATAGATAATGTCCTTATCTTTAGTAAAACTATAGAGAAGTGTAGGCAACAACTCAAAGAATTCTAACAACTAACATATAGGCATGGGTTAGCCCTATGGGAAACAAAAACGAGAATAAGACTAGCAAATGTGGACTTCTTGGGATTAAAGATTAGAGTAGGGAAAGTTATTCCTCATTACCACATTGCTAAGAAACCCAATGATTGCCCTGATGAATTAAAAGGAAGAAAAGAAATCCAATTGTTCCTTAAAATAATTAATTATGCTTTTTGCATACACCACACCTCTCCATATCCCCTCAAAAATATCAAGAAATTTGAAGAAATAAGAAACTCCATGGTCAATAAAAGCAACACAAGTTGTCAAAGCCCAAAAAGAAATCTGCTAGAATATCCTCCCATTAAAAATATCAAAAAATGGTCAATTGATACTACAAATAGACGGATCCTAAAAATGTTGGGTAGTACAGCTTATTGAGAATGATGGTAAATTAAGAAAAGTTTATGGATACAAATCAGAATCATTTAATAAGGTTCAACAACATTATCTTCTTCAAAGAAAGAAGTTTTAGCGGTAATAATGATCCTGAAGATCATTAGCACCTTTGTACAAAGAACCACTTATCAAGGAAGAGGTATTCACTCCACTAAATTCACCAACTTTGGATGATGTTGTAGAATATTTCATCAATGAAAAGGAATATATAAGACTATGTTTGGATTCTCAAACACAGATATTGAGAATTACGATAATGACTATTTCCCCAATAATGGTTGGGATTGATCTTTATGGAAGCATGGTGGAGATGTGGCACAATGCTTGATGGAATCTTTGTCAGAAGGAATCCCTACAAAAGCTTTATAGAATCTTTGCCAAGACACGTGATTAGGAAATGATATAAAGCAACGAATCCTTGTAGTAGAATTATTAGTGTACTATGAAGCAAGTAATATCTAGTATTGTGTAATATGCCATGTAGCATTCAAAATAGTAGTAGTAGTGTACCATAAAGCATATAATATATCATGTTGCGTATTATACCATATAGTATATAAAATAGTAGCTTGAGGCCTATATAAAAGGATCCTCCTAAGTTAAAAGGGCATAGTCCTATTCCTAATTGTAGTAGATTTTTTCAAAATAACAAAAGGTTACATTTTATCAGGATGCTTGTTATGATTTCCAGGTCTATCTGGTTTGTTTAAAAGCCTTTACCTTGCCTCATGCATTGTTTAGCAAATTTGCAATGAATCACTATAACTAGGTTGGAGCAATTGAGTTCTATGGATGTGCTCAATGCTTCTTTTCGGAGTTTCTAGTAGCATTGTAGAGGTTTTGTATTTGAGTAGTCAAAACTCCTGTAACATGTGATTTAAATGCTGGATTTTATGTTGATGTATTTTAGAGATGCTGTTAAGCATCCCATTCTAAGCTTTGTTGTTGACATTGTTCCAAGTTATTGCCACTTTAATAGGGCTAATTTCTTACGGTCATAATTTCCTCACAACCCATTCTCAATGTGGTTTCACAAGATTTTGTCTTACATAAATTATCTTAAAGGATATTATTTTATTTATCATGTTGACATGGTGTCCTTACATAATTGATCTACAAAGCATGTTAAGGCAGTTTATAGGAGTTCTACCTTGGACCTGACATCTTTCACATGGGTATAGAGGCTTGGTTTGAGAAGGAAAAATGATGGAAACCCTTCCTTTTATGTCTCTCATAGTCTTTGCCTCTTTACAGATCACCCGGGTTTGCTTTTTTTTGCTCATAATTATTTTTTCGTTGTGGGGAAAATGTTAGCTGGCCTTTCTTGTAAATTTTAGGTTGTCGAACCCTTACGTCTCTAAATACTTACACCTTTAAAATGAGGTTAAGATTCATAGAAAACAAATGATATTGGATCTTGTAGGTTAGTTTGATGGAGAGAAAGAGTAGTGTCTATTGGTTTCATGTCTGCATTAAGGAGCTATGTCATGGCTTGAAATGTGTCTATAACAACTAGCTTTATTAAGTGATGCGAATCCGCTCGAGCCCATACAACCTACAACCTGCTAGGGTGATGACTCGATACGGATGAAGACCAAGCGAATCACTAGGGTTCAAGTTAAGAGGTTTAAGGACAACCTTATTGCCTTTATGCAGGAGGTAATTCATTCTCAAAAAGGCTATCCATACCCGAAGATACAAGGTCTGTTTTGAGTATATAAATGGTGAAAGCCGATATGGACCCAGGTAGCGATTTTTGTGCTTTTATGGATTCTGACCAGCGGAAAATGGGTTCCACTTGATATCACCAAGAAGTCATGGGAACTGGTCAAGATTGAAGTTTTGCTAGTCATTTAAGTGGTGTGCACATGAGAGAGAAAATGGCCAGTTTTTGCTGTATTATTTGCTAGTTTTACTGTATTTTACTGAGTTGACTTTCTCTCTTTCCTCCAAGCAAGGGAAATGTGTGGGACTCCATAATAATCTTATTTGACATCCTAAAAAACATATAGAAGCTGATTTGGAGATCAAATTGATCAAAAATTGGTCAAAGTCAACTTAGTCAAAAAGCTAGTATTCTAGTTTCCTAATTTGATTTCTACTTTTTGTTTTAGGAAATTACCTTTACTTTTGGTTTTTATTTATTTATTTGCTGGACAAATAAGTTTAAGAAAGTTATTATTTTATTATTTTCATTGTAAATTAACTAATTCCTAATTCAAAATAAGAGAATTAATTAATCCAAATTAGATTAGGAAAGGATGTGAAATGAGGCAATTTCCTAATCCTTTTAGGGTTTTATTTTGTTCATTCAAAGCCTATTTAAAGGCTTATTTTCAATGAGAAATCAAGCTTGAATTTTATACAGAAAATTATTTGTGAAATTGAATTATCTTTGTTCTTTTGAACACCTAAAACACCATTAGTGAATGAGTGTTTTAGTTTGACTTATCAATAGGTCTTCCATCACCTATTGTGGCGTCTTCATTATATACCAAGGTGTCTAATCACAGGTTGGTTAGGGGTCAAGGTGACTATTAGAACTTAAACATAATTAGATTTTGGCTAATATAATACTGGTTTAGGAGCAGGTCGTCCAAGGTTTGTATCAGTAAGTCCAGTGAGAAGTTTGGTTCCACTTACATGGTAACATGGGTAACTTCTACCATGGTAATGAGCACATCATCAAACTTGTTCCAGTGTTGGTCTAGGAGTGCAACTAATCCTATTACATTCTTTCACGAGGGAAAGATAGGTTGTAAACCTAATCGTATTGCTCCAATATGAAGACCTCCCTATGCTTAAACTTGATATATTCTTAGATCATTTTCATTAAAAAGAGGGAAATACGTTTCATGGTTAGAGGTGTTTACTTTTTGGACAGACGCTCTAAATGAACTATAATAGAGATTAAATTGAATGGTTTATGAGAGATACGAGCCTTAATAATACAAAAAGGGGATGAAATTTCATAGTACTTGTATAGGTTAAGTGGGTGAAGGAAAGGTGCACTCTTATCAGGCTAAAAGGAGAAAAAGGAAAAGCAAGTAGGTTCCTACCATTAGGATATGTAATGAAAAATTTCAAAATCTTTGGGATTAGTTTATGAAACCGTGGTTTGTAGTGGTTCTTAATTGCTAAGTGATGTTATTTCTGCAATTACCCTAATACTTTAATAAAGATTTATGGAAGGCAAGTCTTAAGGGTATAGAATATAACACACGTATAGGTTTTAGGGTGAGAATCGACCTACACCTGCACAATCTATAACCTGCTGGGGTGCTGATCCTGTGCAATTGAAGACCGGACCAATTACAAGGGCACAAGCTAAGAGGTTTAAGAACAAACTGGTTAGCTTCATACAAGGTATGATTAAATCTCACGAGGTATGATTAGGCCTGAAGATTATAAGCCCATGCTAAGCATCCAAGTTGTGAAGGCAGAAATGGACCTGGGAAGCTGTTTTAATGCATTTAAGGACTCTGGGCAGAAAGGGATGGATTTGTTAACTTGTGAATGTGATTAAGCTCACCAAGAGATCATGGAATCATGCCAAGGTAAAAGCAAAGCTATTTAAATGCCACATTTGCGCACACATTTCAATAGTGGCCGGTTTTGCTTGTTTTGGCAGTGGGAAGGTGGCTTCTTGAAATCCAAGCTAGATTTTATCATTCCAATCAATGGCAATGTGTGGGGACCAGTTCTAATCCTACTAGGCATCCTAAAAGGCATATTGGATCTGATTTAGAGCTTAAATTGGCTGGTAATTGGACAAGAATAGCTTATTTGGAAAACTAGTCAACTACTTTCCAAATCTGAAATTTGACTTTTTGTTTTAGGAAATAGTCTTATATTTTGGCTTTTATTCAATTATTTGCTGGACAAATTAGTTTAGGAAGGTTGATATTTTATTGTTTTGATTGTAAATTAATTAATTCCTAATTCAAAATTAAGGAATTAATTAATACAAATTAGATTAGGAAAGGGTATGCAATTCGGCAATTTCCTATTGTTGGCTGAATTTAACCTAATTGATTTAGGGTTTAAATTCTTATAACTTTAGCCTATTTAAGGCTTATTTTTCAATTGAACAATAGTTTAACTTATCATTCAAAATGTATTTATGAGAAGAATTCTCTTTGTTCTCTTTGAACACCTAAAACATCGAATAGAGATCGAGTATTCATCATATACCAAGGTTTCTAATCACAAGTTGATTAGGGGTCAAGGTGACTATTAAAATTTGAACTTAATTTCGATCCGGGCTAATTTAATACGGGTTTAGGATCGAGTCGACCTAGGGTCGTATCACCAATCTGGTTTCTAACACTGCTCTTATTTAAAAGCTTGAAAATAAAAATGCAATTCATAAAAGTGTTTTAATTAGTATTGTTTTCTGATATGGAAGATCAAACTTGGCTACAACCACAGAGCATAATTAGAACACCAAGTTTTAATGAGAAAGAAGGAGAATATGTGGAAGGGATTTTGGGAAGGAAGGCTTTAATACTAATAAAATGGAACCTTTTGTTATTTCAAAAAACCATACTACAATTAGGAATGAGATTCTACTGTTTGAACCTAGGAGGCTCCCATTATATAGGCCTCAAGCTATGTGGTACAATATATGATATAAGATATTACATGCTTCATATTATGCTAATAATTCTACTATTACTATTTTACATGCTACATGGTACATTACACAATACAAGATATTCCATGCTTCATAGTAAACTAGTAATTCTACTACAAAGATTTATAGCTTTATATCACTTCCTAGACACATGTCTTAGTAGAGATTCATTAGGATTTTGCAAGGATTCTTTTTAACAACAATTTCATCCCGATTTAGAGTATTTGAAATTATGAATAAATGTGCAAAGCATCAAATGCTTTAAAAGTTTGTAACAATTTCATCATTATTAAAAGGTAATAAATAATAAAATGATAATTTGTTTAGCCATGACCAAGTAATAAAATTGGATTCTTACCTTGTTATGGAAGCTTTCTTTTTCTTAATGCTTTGGTCTGCATATTACATTTAAAGGACTTCTAAGATTTGATATGTCAAAATATTTCAAAATACTACAAGTTAAGCAAAAATTTCCCATTAGAATATTGTTAAACAGGAAGGAAGGGAATGTGTAAAATTCTTTCCTTTAAGTGGTTATTTATGACAAATGATAATCAGGTTTAATAATTTTTTTTAATCGGTATAAATCCAATTTTTTAATAATGATCATTTATTAATTTTTAGAAAGTTTGAGTAACTTTAGCCTCTAAAATGAATGTTTTTTTTTTTATTGATCTAATTAAAGGTTTTAACTAACCCAATTTACTTTAATTGAGTTTTCAATAATTTTCTTTTGTTAGATCACCTTTTCATAAACAAAATAAGTTTTGGAATTTGTAGATGGATTGTTTCAATCAAATTAAATTGTCTAAGCTTTCTAAATGGACATTTTAATATATTTGGCCTTCAACCATCAAAAATAAAATATTGCTAATTTAAATTAATATGGCGCACAATCAAATTAAATGCCAAATAAAAATATATATCCAATTAATTATAAATGAATATTAATTTTCAAATGTTTTATTAGTTCAATAAAATTAAAAGAATCATTAAATAACAATCCAAAAAGGGATTTGAATTAATTATTATATTAAATTACTGAATATTAAATAAATTCTATCAAGTAAATTGAATCCAATGACAAACTATGACATTATTACATGTATAAAGCTCAACCCAAATCAAGAGCTACCAAGTAATAAGTTTAACAATAAAAAATGGTTTGACTATTTCCGCTTGAAAGTGCAGAATGAACCTAAAAGGAGGGCTGAATAGGTCCTCGGCAATCAAAAATTTCTTGAACACTGATATTGATTGCCAAATAGGAACCTGCAAAAGCTTAGGACTATTTCATATCACATATCCATGCCCCTAAACTATAGTATCACAGTTTATATAATTTTTAGCAATAGAAGACTTAGTCCTCCTAAAATCTAATAAATGAATTGCACTAAAATAAATAGATAAGGACTTAGTCCTCCACAGTAGATATAATGAAAAACAATAAAGTGCTAGAATATAAATTTCTTTAACACTGATGTTGATTGTCAAATAGGAACCTACAAGAGCCTAGGCCTGTTTCATATCATATCTTCATGTCCCCAAACTACAATATCACAATTTATATAATTTTCAGCAATAGTAGACTCAGTCCTCCTAAAAGGTGATAAATGAATTGCACTAAAATAAATAGATGAGGACTTGATTCTCCTACAGTAGATATAATGAAAAAAAGTAAAGTGCTAGAATATAAATTACGGAAAAATAAAAATCAAGCACACAAATGTTCACATGGAAATCCTATATGGAAAAAACACGGGTACCAGTCACCACTTGTAATATAAATCCACTAGGTAAAAGAAAACAATACAATTACACAGTTCTACATAAAGTGTAGGGAACAATATTGACATTCACAGCCATTGTGATAGTAAGGTGACTTTACCTTCCAAATCTCAAATACAATGGCTTTAAACCTACTACAGTTGCTATTCCTCATAAAGACTCCACATTATGGCTTTATCTTTAAGGCGTCCCTTGTAAGGGACTTTGCTACATCACTACAATCGAATGATCTTTATCGCAATAATCACATCATTACAATGGTCATCCTCTCAAAGGAAACTCCTCTACGATTTTGTTGTAACAAATCTCAAAGAACAAACACATATATAATGAAAGAAATGTGTTTTGGGATGTTTAGAAGATAGGAAAATCTAAGAGTCTCTCTCAAAGTGAGTAAATACAATTATGGGTGACTCATATGGCACAACATGTAAAAAATAAAATAACAGAGAGACAATTAGTCAATGAAAGCTAAGAGGTGAGCTTATGGTATTTTCTAAGAACCTCAATCACTCAAGCTTAATAAATTTCCATAAATGGCATCTCTTTTTGTGCTCAAAACCTAAACCTCTCTCTCACTTTTTCTCTCTCATCAAACTTGAGAAAATGTAGGGCTTTAATGAAATCAAGGACCCTGTACAAACAACATAGGGAACATCTTTGAATAAGGTGCTTAAAATCCAATGACAAATAAACATCTGGTAGTACCCTGTTCAAACATGATTGGTCTTTCAATCACAAAATGACATATGGCAGGACTTTGTTCGAACAAGATATAAGCCTTGTTCAAATATATAAATCTACTACTCATGGAATGACACGTGAATGACTAATATTTGATAAAACACTAGTGTTATTCGAACAACACTTAGTGTTATTCTTGGGTATACAATGTGTACCGATATGTATTCCATGATGGTGCACATGGCCTATGGATAAGTGCATCTTTATCATCAATCCACATCATTTAAAATATTCCACCTCAGCCATTCATAGCTTAACACTGTTTCAATTGTTTTTGTATTTCTTTCATGTTCTTGTATTTCTTTTTCTTTTTTTTTTTATTTGCTTATTTATCCTATTCTCAAACTAAGTTCGATTCTCTGCACATATGGTAAATAAAAAAGCTTAATGGAGAAGATTTGGGGAATGGTTTGAGAAATTTTCTCTACTTTCTAGAAAGCATAATCACCATAAGAAATTCAACTATTCATGATTCTTAATCCATCCTCAGATCCACTCTCATTATTCGTTTTGGGTATTCATTTTTTTATTTTGTTTATCTTTCTCTTACAAATAAATTTATTATTTTTTTACAAGTTTATTACCAAGATAAAAATGAAATTTATTAAATTTTTATAAATATTCACTAATCTGATAAGGAAAATAAATATTTTCCTACATATTTATCCTATAAAGAATTGCCTATTATTTGAAAGAGAAAGGAAAAAAAATGTAAAGATATTATTTTGAAATCCTTATTATTCATCACTTTTATATCTTGCTTTTCATCTTTTTGCTATGAATTCTTGGACAAGTTCAAAAATATGGAGACTACAAATCATGATACGCAACAGTATCCATTAAATACCCTTTATTGGTTGGATTTGAATATAATATAAAGTCTATTAATGTCTAGAAATGCACGATGGCGAATGTTGATATTTAGCTTTTTAGTAAGCATATGGAAATGCCTACAGATATACATTTTTTTTGTACATAGCTTAAGATATGGGAATTGTAGTTAAGATGATATGTAAGATTGGTGAGTAGATGTTATATAGCCAAATAAGCTATTTTCGTTTTTGGAAATTTAGTACATATACTTAACAATTAGTATAATGATTAACCATCATACTGCAAAAAGTTTCATTCCCCTTCAAATTTGATAAATCAACTCCTTTAAGTTAGATTTCATGCCAATATGTGAATCATATAAATTTACACTTATAGCTTTTATATATTCAATCCTTGTGTATATAATATGAATTGTTCGTTTATATTTTATATTTTCAAATTTTCTAAATTCAATGCTTGCGTAGGACTTCCTTTCCTTATTTTCCTTATTTTGCTTTTTCCTTTAGATTTGTAAGTTTAAGCTTGATGGTTTCAGTTATTATCTTTTTTTTTTTTCCTTGTTATATGATTAGTAACTATGCATTTCTAGTTTTTAAATGACCAAATTGTGTTTTTTTGTACCCTTGTGTTTATCTAGTTTCCTCATTTTACTCGATTTGCAATTAGATTAAATTATGTTGTTATTTGTATATATGTATATATTATCTTATGTTATAGGAACCATAAGTAACTACTAAGATTTATTTATGCAGGCTAAACCCTATTTTTGGTTATCTTTTAAGTTTTTAAAACTTTGATTTGGTTGTATTTTTCAGTTTTTATTGTTTATAGCTTACTAGATATATAAATTGCTTAGAACTAACAATTTATTTGAATTTTTTTGAATTATTTTGTACTATAGTAGTGATATATGTTGGTAGTGATGCTGAAGAAATTGAAGATACAAAACATATAGATCGACAAAAAAATGAAGGTAATGATTTAATGAAAAAGATAGTAAATAGTGAAGATGAAGCTTTTAATCTTTACAATGCATATACATTAAAGATTAGTTTTAGCAATTGAAAAGGAAGGGATCATATATTTTGCTGGTTTAAAAAATAGACGCGGTTGTGAATTTTAATGCTTTAAAGAATGTTTCAAGTTAGATGGTGACTTGATTAATGAGAAAAAAATGAATAAATTAGAAACCCAAAATGATTAAAAACCCAAAATGATTATAAAGTTTCAATTCAGTTTGTAAATGAAGATGGAGCTTACAAGGTTGCTTCATTTAACCTAAATATAATCATGAGCTTGAGAACCCATCAGAAAGATATTTATTAAAATCTAATTGTTGTGTTTCAGAACCAAAAGTAAGTATTTTATATTCCATAATCACTGCTCGCATAAGGAGAAAAGATGTTTTTTCATACCTTGGCAAAGAAGTAGCGGTATTAAGAATGTTTGACTTATAAAGAAAGATTATTATAAAAATGTGAGTAGGTAAAAGATGATGATAATTAGTGCTGGAATTTTTCAAAGTCATAAATATTTTCAAGATAAGATAAGTTGAAGATTCTATGTTTTTTTATATTGTTTAGGTTAACTATAAAAATCGATTGATAATATATATATATATATATTTTTTTTTTTTGTGAGATGGAAAATCACAAATTGATTATGATTGTTTTGGTGATGTACTAGTTTTTGACACTATATATTGTACGAACAAATACAATTTAATATTTGCACTATTTATGAGTGTCAATCATCAGTGGCATAATGTGATATTTGGCTATGCATTTTTATTGGATGAGTCAATTACTTCATTTTAATAGTTATTCAATCATTTTTGGAATCAAATGAGACAAGCAATGAATAACTATTTTTATAGGATCAAGATCAAGCAATTTTAAATGCTATTGAAAAAGTGTTTCTATATACACAACATTACCTATGTCAATGGTATGTTTCAAAGAATGCTCCATCATATTTAGGGGCACTAAATACATATTCTGAGTTTAAATATTTGTTCAATAAGTGCCTAAAATATTGTGATATAGAATTGGAATTCTAAGAAGATAAAATGATTCAAAGGTTTAATCTTACAAATCATAAATGGCTTAAGATGCTATACAAGGTGTGAACCAAATGGAGTACCACATTTACTAAGAAAGTGTTAACTGATGAAGTGAAATCATCTCAAAGAAGCGAAAGTACAAATAATGATTCAACTGGCATAGTAACAAGACTACAAGTGTAATCCAATTTGTGATTGCTTTTGAAAATCTAGTGGCTGGTATGTGGTTCTATAAAATAAATGAGGATTTTCATTACAAATAAGTTTTACATATTCAAACAGTAAAGAAAAGTAGAATTTTAGACCATGCATCTCAAATGTGTATACCTGTAAAATTTTCAAAATTTTTGAGAAAAAGTTCCTAGGAAGTATTGAAACAACATGCACAAAAGTTATTTCTAATGATAAATTTGGTAGATTTGAGATATATAAGGAAGGCAGTAAGAAGATACGTATTGTTTGGTTTATCAATGAATATTGTATTTTTGCTTATTGTACTTGTAAAAAATTTGAGTCATTGGGTATTTTATGCTACCACATCTTATAGGTATTTAGCATAAAAAAATTTGAATAGAATTTCAAACCAATATATTTTGAAATGTTGGACAAAAGAGTCATAAAAAAGGACTACAAATTATGAAAATAGTGTAGATTCCTTTACAAATAACAAGAATTCCAAGATGGTCTAGTGCAACAATTTGATTTGTATTGCATGCAACTCCATCTATGAAGGTTATGATATAAAAGTAATAAGAAATATTTGTGAAATAAAAAATACTTAAACTTGAGGAAGAAATTGGAAGAAAAGTTGAGATGATAAAGTTTGGGGAAGAAAATAATTTACATAATAAAGAAGTCAATGAAGAAAATGATAGTAATGTAGTTTTTAATTTTAAATCTACAACAAGTAAGGTTGAAAGATTTACCAAACTCCCAATTCAAAAACCATTTTGAAAAACGTATACCAAAATCGACAAAGAAAACGACAACTTCAAGCAAGAATACTTTTTTTAAAAATATTGAAATAATATTGTAATATACTTTAGAATCTATATTACTTCTCATTTTTTTATGCATATTATATAATTACTTAAACTTGTATAGGGAAGAAGAAACAATCAAGCGAACCAACAATTAGTTCTATTAACTTCAATATTAGATCACAAAATAAAAGCTTATATGATCAATGGAATATGTCTCCGCATATATCAATGAATTTCTAGGTATAGATTATTGATTGATTATTTTTATTAAATTATGAGAGTAATGTTTAATAATTTATTGCCTTTATTGTCTTTGTCTCTATTTTTTTTTTTTTTTTGTCCACTTAGGATCAAAGTTATACAAATATCCATTTTACAATTATGTTACAAAGCGCTGATATAGTATCTTATTTGAGTTAGGTGAAAAATAATAGGGAAGATTGTAAAGCATTCACTTTTCATATGTTTTATGTTTGATAATTAGGTTTCTAATATATTTTACATGTTATTTTGGTGCTTTATTTTTGTTTTAGGAAATGCAGTTCAATCATAATAGTACCTTTACTATTTCAACTGAAATGGAAAACTTTCAGATTTCAACATAAATGGGAACCATTTTGTCACGTAATAAGAATACAGAGAGAATTGAAAATATTTTATCAATTTCATGATCTTTCTATTGTTCCTTAAGTCGAATAATAAATGGGTTTTATTTTGTTTCATTTTAATTGAAATTCATACACTTGTTAGACAATTATAAAGATTTTATTGTTTTAAATAATAATAAAGTTGTTTATTTAATTATTTTGGTGAATGATTTGTTTTCTTATTGTTATTTTACTTTCGTAGTTTGTTTTGTCATTTTCTTTGTGTTATATATATATAGTCCTTTAGATTAGCAAATTCACGAGTTCCTCCATCAGGATTTTGATATTATAACTCTATGAGTAAAAACTGTTGAAAATATAATCAAACAAGGTGATTGGACAATTGGAATTAATTGTCTTTTACTAAAATATGGAAACCAAAATTATTACATACATTTAATACATTTAAAATCCAAAAATACTAAACAATTGTCCAATTTTACATTATGTCTTCGTGAGAAAAAGCTAGTGAAAAGGGAATGTATTAAGACAACTAGACTATATGAATTATATATCATTTTTTACTACTGATAATATAGAGACAAAAAATATTTCATATATTCAATACACTCACAATGCATAAACAATAACCAATTGGCCAAATTCTCAATCTTTGTTTTTTTGTTTTTTTATTTTTTTGCTTTTTTGTTTTTGTTTTTTGGGAGGGTGATATTACAATGTAAATGAAGCTATTAAAAAAGTCCATTTCATGGATTACAAAAGCATACACACATATATCTCCTAATAGGGAAACAACCAAAACATTTTAAGAGATTTGATAGCAACTTTTGCTTCAAAGACTATAGCTTGTCACTTAAAATTTATAGGCATAAAGTGATGCTTTGATATAGGATAGCAATTGAACTTCACAAAGTAAGGTAGTACTCGAACTTTCACAAAATAGGTCAATGAATCATACTTGTGAATGTCCAAATCATTAGGAATCTACACAAAAAATAATGGTTTCTTCTGTTTCGATATCCATTGAGCAATGAAAAATAATAACAAATTAATAAGCAAGAAATTATATCTTAAAGGTATTCGTTAAATAATAAAACTAATTTTTGTAATAAATAAATAAATAAACAAACAAACAAACAAATATATGGAAGGAAACAAAACCAATTGCCACAAATGTAACAGGTTTTATTGGAACCAAACTCAAACGCACACATCTAACCCAAATCCGTGCACTTTATGCACTTATCGAGTTGGGGAAAATTAAAGTAGACCTCGAAACCATTTATCAATATCTTAGCGAGCATAGATCTATTATTTATAAAATTATGAAATCATGAATTGTAAAATAGAAAAACTAGATTAATTATTTGTAAGATTGGAAACCATGGATTGCAAAATAGATAAACAAGCAAAAATTAGGGTTTTCTAGTAGAGGAAAACAAAACGCAAGGTGAGAAGGAAATAAAATAAAATAACGAAAGAAGCACATGAACGTCTAAAATAGCATAAAGCTGTGAATGGGTGAAGTAAATATTTTAAATAATGTAGATTAGTAATACACATGCCACATTTCCATTGGCCATGTACACCATAATGGAATACAGTCTGGTATACATTGTATACCCAAGAATTTTCCTATATTTGTTGTGAGTTGCAAAAGGATATTGAAATGCAATTTTTTTGAAAAATAAAAGTAACTAAGTGTAAAATTTTAAAAGTGTTTAAAAACAGTTTACATTTTTATATAATTTAAAATATAAAATTATAATTTAAAAATTATATACATTTTTATATAATTATAGAATATTAAATAGTGATGGATCCAACTCATTTTTATTTTTATTAATTAAAAAAAGATAAAAATAAATTTAAAATTAATTTTTTAATTATAAATGTAACATCCCACTTTTATTAGCGGACCTGTCATTCTTTACTGATATTATTTCCAATTTAGCCATTACATTCGATATGTGATTTTTTGTGCAGAGCTTTTAAGGAAGTCACTTATTTTTGGACTATTTTCACTTGAACTTGCTTAACTTTTAGTTTTTTTTTTTAACTTTGAAGCCAACCATTTTGAAAAAGCATCAGTATTATGAGAGTGACTATTATTACATTTGAACCATCCCCTGATCCACACCCATGTGATATAGGATTAAATACCAAGTAGCCTGCCAGTGCCTCGGACTCGCCCACATTGGTCGTTACAATCCACCTCCCTTCAGCCTAGCATCTTCATTGGTACACTTCGAGCTAGGTATAAGCTCGATACCATTTGTAATACTCCACCTTCATACTCTTTGTCAATATTATCCTTAATTTAACTATCGCACTCAGTTTAGGATTTTTAGTTTAGAGCTTCCCAAGAGTTCTTTAGAACCCTAAAGCCAACCGCTCTGAAAAGACTTCAGCATTTTGAGATTGATTATAATTACATTTGAACAATTCCCCTATCCATACTCAAGCTTCCCAAGAGTTCTTTGGAACACTAAAGCCAACCACTCTGAAAAGATTTAAGCGTTTTGACATTGACTATCATTACATTTTAATCATCCCTTAATCCACACCCAAGCAATGAAGAATTGGATATCAGGTACGCTGCCAATGCCCCACATCTATTGGCAGAGTGTGTACCTGCCTAAAAGTGTGTTAGCTGGCCTTTAATGAGGGTGGATTGTGACGACTAGTGTGGGTAGGTGCAGGACACTACCAAGCTACTAGTGTCTAATCACACATCACCAGGATGTAGATCAAGGGATAGTTGAAATGTAATGATAATTACTCTCAAAATGCCCGAGTCTTTTCTGAGCGGTTGGCTTTAAAGTTCAAAAGAACTCTAAAGTTAAGCATGTTTAGGTGAAAGTAGTCCAAAAATGGATGACCTCTAGGAAGCAAAAAACTCTATATCGAGTATAGTGGCTAAATTGGCAATAATATCGGCAGAGAGTGACTGGTCTGCCAATGGAGATAGGTTGTACCAATAAATGATGTGGACCCCACAAACTTTATTATGGGCCTATTAAAAAAATTCATTAATTGTAAATTTGATGCCAAATTAAGAATGAAATTGGCACAATTGGCTCTTGCTATTTGAAAAGGAAAAAAGTCTTCCTATATTATAATTAGGCAATGCAATGACAAAATAGCACCCTATTCAAAATCCTCTTAAAGCATCTCCAATAACTCTATATATTGCTATATTTTTCTTTCCACATCAAAAAAATATATAGCCATTAAAAAAAAAAATCTCTAATGGGTCAGTTTAACACACTATCAAGTTGATGTGATAAGAAAAATATAGACACTATCAATGTGATCTTTTATTTTTAGAAGTTGTATCAGACATTGTAAAATTTCTTTTAAAACAAAGTTTTTCTTAAAAAGTCAATTTTTTCCCAAAAAAAAATTAATAAATATGTAATTAACTAATAGTCATAAATAACACTTTATACATTATCATTGGAGAACAATTTTAAAATTAATTGTGCATAAATACTAAATAAATTTGGACGATATTGAATTTTATGTCAGATAAATAAAAGTCTACATTTATTATTAAAGATCTCTTGGCAACGAGGCTATTCCTTTTTTCAAAAAATTTTAAAAAACAATAATATTTTTTAAGGAAATATTTTAACTACAGTCTCTGAATTTTACCTTAAATCAATTTTGATATTTTAACTTTTTAACATATAAACTAAACCCCTTACTTTTGGATTCTGTTTAAAATCTGTTAATCTTTATCTTATATGGCATTTAGAATTACCGTTATACCATTGTTTGATTTAAAAATTGATTTGCTAACAAATTCATTTTTTTTTTAAAATAAACCATTAACTTTTATTAAAGAAACGAACTATTATGCATCCCCCTTAAATTTATTGATTAAAAGGTAATAATAACTAAATAAAGATACACCTAAAAAAAATTATGACAAATCAATAATCTGCATAAATAGAAACGTATATTTACACATAAATATGTATATAAATTTGTAACTTTTTATGCTTTATTTTTATTTTTATATCTAAAAAAATTGTAGGCTTTTAATTGTTTGATTGAGATAAAAAAAAAAAAAAAGTTAAAAGTTTAGATAATGTAAGAAAAGAAAATAAATTTATACATTTTAATTAGTCCAAAATTAAGATAATGTAAAAAATAAAATAAATGTATTGACATAAATTTTACATAGACATAATTTCTCTTTCTCCTTTCTATGTTACCAAAAAAATAATAATAATAATAAAATACAACCAGATTTTTCAGAGTTTCTAGCAACCAAATTCTATATAATTAATACAAATAAAAGAGAGATATAAATTGATTTAATGAAAGAGATAAATTTTAATAATGAAAAAAAAACTAAATTGTACATTAAATATAAATGTTCTAAATTTTACAAAAATAATCTAGAATAAATTTATAAATTCTAACTTTACATTAAAAAAATTAGTAAAAATTAATTAACTAAAAAAAAATTAATCTATAAGAGAGTACTAACTTTACATTGAAAAAAATAATTTTTCATCTGGAATGAGAAAACGAAAAAAAAAAAAAAACAAATTAATCGATCAACCGAGAAGGGAATGTTAATTAAGTGATTTTCTCTAGCGAAAAGATAATTAATAAAAAAATAAGTTAAACAAATTAAAATCAATTTCATAAACTGACATACAAAATATTAAATAGGAAAAACGAATTAACCAAAAGAAAATTAGCAACTAGAGTGGCAATGATAACTACGATTTAGATGATGGGGGCTATGGCAAACAATTATTAGGGAAGATGAAGGGTGACTGGGTCTAACAGTAACAACTCCAGATCTGATAAAATCCACCTACAAGGAGAGGTCCATGCCAAACTTTGAAGGAGAGGTCTATGCCCAACTTTGAAATCATGACTAAATTGGATGAAACCTATCTAAAATGAGAGGACGGGATTTGATGAAGCCTAGAGAATTTGATGATAGTAATGGATTATGTTTGATGAAAGTAATCGAATTATGTTTGCCACACTTCCAGAGAAGGGAATAACAATGCGAAAAGGAAGAGAAAGGGAAAAGATGAAAAGGAATATGAAAAGGAAAAAAATTAAAATAAATCCATAAATTTACATTTTTAAAAAAAAATAAATTATTTGTATTTTATATTTAAAGATACATTTACAAATTTACCCTTCATCCGCTAATTCTAATAGAAAACTATTAATCGTAGGGACTGTATATAAAATAGCTGAAAGTTGGAGGATTATATTTGAATTAGAATAAACATCAGATATTGCAATTGAAAAAAAAAATATTTTTTTAATTAGAGGATTATGTTTGAATTAGGACAATCGTAAGAGATTGCAGTTAAAATTTTTCTATTTTTTTTTAAAAATAGATAATGACTACTTTTGAAAGGTTTAATATACAAAGATTTTCAAAATAAACTAGACAATGAGACAACGAATTAAAATCCTTTTACAATTTTATATTTTCAAATTATATAAAAATGTATAATTTTTATTAAAATTTTGCATTTTGGCAATTTTGGTTTTCAAAAATTTGCTTTTTGATACTCATATACGATTCACTTGCGATGATTGTTAATATCACATTGTCAAAAGTCGAAGATAGTTTAATTGGTAATAATTTCTAATATATTGTAAATTAAGATTCCAATATGATAAGTTTAAAGTTAAGAATCAAAATTACAAAATATTCAAATCTGAAGGTAAAAAAATACAATTATATGTTTTATATTTTGTTATTGTTAAAAAAATATATGTGGGTAATATATGTATATACATGTGGAATGATGATCTTTTTGATGAATTTATCAAAAGCCACTGTCATACCACAATGTCTTTAAGACTATTTTTATCCCACTGGTGTAGGTGTTTTCTAATCTTTATCTCCTAGGATATAACTAATTCTCTAAAGCTCTCAGGCACAGTACCATCAAAGCTTTTCCTTCGAATTCTTAGTGTACCTTTGCTTTACCACTCTATTATGTACAAGATGCAAAAAAAAAACAAATTTTCCTCTATTTTTTAACACTCAACTCATGTAGGGAAAGGTTCAAGAAAAACACTAATTTTTTTTTTCCTTCTTACAAAAAACCTCTCTATTTCCAAAAACAAAACGTAAGGAACAAAACCCACAAAACAAGCCTTATAATTTTAAGACCCATTAATGCCATATAGGCCCAATCACCCAAATCATTCAAATTTTTATCAATAAAAACGTTACAATCCCCCACATGAATGATTTGACTACTAGACAATGCAACACTCTAGTGGTAAAGGTCTACAATTGGAACCTGCATAGGATAAGTAGAAGTTACTCTTTGAACCTTCCCTTATGAGACTATATCTAATATACTGACTAATGGTAGATGCGTTGAACCATTTCGTTGTTTGTGTAAATGACAATATAGTTCACATAGATTCCTCCCTGGTACACTTCAGTTCTCACTGTTGTGTTCATTTTGGCTTTGAACATCTTCTTGGTTCTACGAGAGTTTCTAAAAAATTGTGCTCTTAACAATTCTCATTTTGAAGCGGCATTTGTTCTCTCTCACATAGGTGACTCCTATTTCCATTGTAATCAGTAAAACTATGCATAGATTACTATACACACATATAGGAACCATTAAAAACATACTTTATGCTTAACCTCTTACTATCACTATCTCATCATAGGAATGGGTAGAGGATTAACCCTCACAGTGATCCATATCAGTCTTTACAATTGCATTGTTCCATCAAATCTAGATCTTGGGATCTCTAGTCAACTAGGTTGGGTTTCTATCGTATCGACTTTCCTCACGGGCTTGAATCCCATTTCCCTCAATAATTTCTCAACTAATTCTCTATTTAACTCTTTGGTTACAGATCCGCTATATTATTTTTCGACTTTACATAGTTTATCAAGATAAGTCTAGTTAAGATTAATTGTCTAATAAAATTGTGTCTAGGAAGAATGTGTCTAGACTTTCCATTATACATAATATTATGTGCCTTGCCAATAACAGATTGACTATCACAATGTTTACTTATTGCTGGCATAGGTTTAGACCACCTTGGAATGTCCTCTAAAAATTGGCATAACTATTCTGCGTCTTCACCACTTTTATCTAATGCGATGAACTCAAATTCAATTGTAGATCGAGCTATCACAGTTTGTTTTGAGGATTTCCATGTTACAGCTGCACCCGCTAACGTGAACACATAGCCACTAATGGATTTTGATTCCTTTATATCTGATATCCAATTTGCCTCACTATATCTTTCTAATACAGTAGGATATCTTGTATAGTACAGTCTGTATTCACGAGTATATCGTAAGTACCTTAGTACTTTTATGATTCCTTTTCAATGATAATCATTTGAATTACTCGTGTATCTACTCAGTCTACTTATAGCGTAGGCTAAGTCTGATCTTGTACAATTCATTAAGTATACCAGACTTTCAATCACCACTACAAGAAATTCACCTTTTACCGATAAAACATTATTGTCAGCAAAAATATAAAATTCATCGATAAAACATTTACCGACGAAAATAAATTCATCGGGAAGTTCGTTGCCTATGCTTCCTCTACGATTGTATTTAACAACAAATTTTAAACACAAAAAGTGAAATTTCTCGCCAAATACTATTTCCATCAAATTAAAAATTGTCGGTAAAACATAACATTGGAAGCAACATAAATTTTTCCAATTGAAAGACTTTGGCATTTATAACCTTTATGAGAAGATATCCAATAAAAACACACCTTTCTAAATGAAAACTAAATTTATGTAAATGATATGGTAGAAGAAAAGGAAAGCATTCACATCCAAAGCATTTCAAGAATGAATAATTAAAAGATTGATTAAATAATTTTTGTAAAGAGGACTGGAAATTTAAAACCTTTAAGGAAGTCTATTGATTAAAAAAGTGGCAGTAGAGCATGCATTCCACCAATGGTGAAATGGCATGGAACCATAAGCTAAAAGTGAGAGGGTTGTCTCTGTTATATGACAATGTTTACACTCGACTCGGCCATTTTGATTGTGAGTATGCTGACATGGGTGTTGAAAAATAATACCAAATTTTGTTAAAACTGGTTGAAGTGGTTGAAACTCACCCCCCCCCCCCCCCCCCAATCTGACTGAAATTTTTTTTTTTTTTTTTGTTGAGTAAATTTTCAACCATTGTTTTGAAACATAAAAAAAATATTTGTAAATAATATTTATAACCTTTAGGTGATTGAATTGAAGCAGATCCCCACGCATCAGAAAAAATTAAATCCAAGGGTCCTTTACTAATAAACAATCTTTTATTTTTTCCCTACTGACAAGATGAACAAAAAGAGTCACCTGAAATATTGATAGAGAAACAATTGTTGCACTTAGATGCAACTTTATTCATAATGAGTGAATTAGGATGACCCAAGCGAAAATGCAATAATTTATGTAAAGAAAGTTGAGAATAGTTCAAAGTTCTAGAAACATTATTGAATTGAGAAAAAAAAAATCTTAGGATGAACACTCAAATGTTTTGGTAGTGGAACTTGATAGAGTCCGTCTTTAAGCAAGCCTTTGAGAAGAATAGTCAAAATAGATATGCTTAATAATTTTTTGTAATATATGGAACATAAAGCATGTTGTTTAATTTTATTTTTTCAACAATTGTATTGATAGAAGAGCATCCAGTAAGGGAGATTGGCAAACCTTGTCCATTACCAATGACAAGCTTGTTGTTACCGAAATAATCATTTCTTTTGGTTATGTTGGGGGGATCAGTGGTGATGTGATTGGTAGCACCACTATCAAGTAACCTCTCAGGGTTAGAGATGGCATCAGGAGAAGCATAGAATGTACCTGTGTTACTTGGAGTTGTGTAGGTGTCATCAAATCTATGCAAACACCGATCTGTTGTATGACTAGCAAGCTTGCATATCTAGCAAAAAATGCATGCATTAGAACTGCTGAATCTACCACGGCCCCTGCCTTGTCCTCTGGCAAAAGTCATTCCTCGATTTTGTTGCAGTCCACTTGAGCCACGATTTTGATCAAAATTTCTGTAGGTATTATAGGTGCAACTGGACTCAAATTTCTTCAACGGTTTGTTAGCTATATGAGCTGAAGGGATATCAAATAGTGTGGCCTATTGAATTCTAACTTTTTGAGTCAAGAGTGGTGAATGTACATCCTCTACTGTGATGGCAGTATGATTAGAATTTATGTTAGCAACAATGGCATCATATTCTAGAGGTAAGTCGGCAAGAAGCTACAAGATGAAATCCTCATCAGATATGGGTAAGCCTACCATCGTAAGAGAATCAGCAATATTTTTCATTTTGGAAAAGTATGAGTTAATTGTTGGAGAATCCTTTTTTGTTGACTGAAATTGAATTTAAAAAATGTTCTAGAGAGCTCCAAAGTTAATGTGCCATAAGAGAATTGGAAGCTTTCGTTATCTTAGTTTGTATGTCAAGTGAGATGGAAGGTAAGATCCATCCAACTAGAGCTTGGTCAATTCTTCGCATTGATGATAAGTTGGATTGAGTTCAACTGTTTGTACTGTTTCTCCATTATGGATGAAGTTTGTGACTGTGGTGATTGGTGGAATTGGGAGACTGCCATCAATAAAGTTTTCAAGATTGCATCCAATAATTGCTGGCAATATTTGGGAACGCAAGATCACATAGTTATGTAGCTCCAATTTGTATGGAAAGGAATAATTTGGCAACCTAACATCAAAAAATGAAGGAACTGATGATGATTGAATGATAGTAGAAGAAACAGACGAAGAAGTTGCCATTTGGATCGAAGAAAAGCTCGTTGAAGTATCCTATAGGATAAGCTTTGATACCATGAAAGAAAATAGAGTATGAAAGTGTTGAAGTGTGGCAATTTTGCCACTTGATGGTGCATGTCACCGGCTAGTATGCACACCTTGGTATCAAATCCTTTCCTTTTATAAGTTTATATTTTTTTGTATGTTTTTAATTTATGCAAGGTATATTTTGATAATGTTTTGTGCCTAAGTTATGTATGCAAAAGTATAGGCAAAATTATGCACAAAAGAGTAGGAATGTTATGCTTGAAATGCCTATGGTGCTGGATTCATAATTTCCAGCAACATAGTTCCACTATTTATCTTATATCTCAGGTTGCAAATGGATTTTTGGGCTGATATTTTGAGGGATGTCTACAGACATATATAGAAGACTATGGTTCAAATTTCAGGTCCAAATGACATGGGAAAGTCCATTTTCTATTCCAAACAGATTGCTATATCTGATGGGCCCAGTATGCAGAGTATGGGTCAGCTTTGGAGCTGTTTGGCCCATGATCCGGTTCCAGAACTTTCCTAGCTCTTGGAACAATATTTATTGATGACCAAGGATGCTTCAAACCAAGTTTCATAAGCCGATACAAAGGGGAACTAAGTAGGTGAAGCTAGTTTGGTTGTTTACCCAAACTAGTTAAACAATAGGAACTTAGTTCAAAACCATGTGCCACTTTTTACTATATTTGGAATAGACATGTTGCAGCTGGTTTTTGACTCTTTTGTGTATGAAAAGTTAGGTGTTGACCATTTTACTTTTTAAATTTCAAATACTTTACTCATTTTGTAAGCTCACATGCTTGGCATGTGTGAACTAGTTGTAATTTCAAGCTTATATTGTAAAATGAATGAAATGGCTATACATCCAAGCCTCATTTTCAAAAGCCAACGTGTTCCTCTTCTTCTTATCTCTTCTTCAACACCTTAGAACACTTGAGGAACCCTAAAAACCAGAAAATACCATAACCAAAACCTAAAAACACAACTCACACACAACCATTCCCAAGAGCATCACCAAAAGCTTGCTTGTTGCTAACACTTCAAGCTAGCTTGCTCTTGGTCATAACCTTCTCACCCCAACAAAGTGGTATCAGAGTAAGGCAAATTTTTGTGAGATTTGTGAGGTTTTTGGGCTGGTTCGTTCCTTGAGAGTGAAGAGATACTTGAAAGCACAAATATATTTTCATATTCCTTCATACTAGAAAGCAACATTCACATGGCTTCTTCAAGTTTTTCAACTCCTTCTCCTCCTATCTTCAATGGGGAGAACTACAACATTTGGAGTATCAAGATGCAAGCCTACTTGAAGGCTTATGGTCTTTGGGAGGTCACCATAAATCCCCAAGAATCCGAGCCTTTGAGACAAGGGGCAACGGTCAACCAAATCAAGCATCATGAGGAGGAATCGGCTAAAGGTTTCAAGGCTCTCACCGCCATTCATTCTTGTATTAGTGATACCATTTTCACAAGGATAATGGCATGTGAGAGTGCCAAAGAAGCTTGGGATAAACTTCAAGATGAGTTCGAAGGGAGTGCAAGGACAAGGCAAATGCAAATCCTTAACCTAAGGAGGGAGTTTGAGACTATCAAGATGAAAGACAATGAAACGGTTAAGGAGTTCACCACAAGGCTTCTTAATGTGGTGAATCAAATTAGGGTGTTAGGTGAAAGATTAAGTGACCAAAGGATTGTGGAGAAGATGTTGGTCTCCTTGCCCGAGAGGTTTGAAGCTAAGATATCTTCATTGGAGGAGTCAAGGAACCTAAATGAAATTTCCTTGACCGAGTTGGTGAATGCCTTGCAAGCTACGGAGCAAAGGAGGAGGATTAGACATGAAGAATCAATGGAGGCTGCATTTGTGTCTAAACAAAATCAAAAGACACAAAATCAAAAGAAGAACAAGCTTAAGGTCATAAAGGAGAAAGGTGAAACTAGCAAACCCGAGAGGAAGTCCTATGAACCTTGTCACCATTGCAAGAAGAAAGGTCATCATCCAAGAAGGTGTTGGTGGAGGCTGGATGCATTTTGCCATAAATGCCAACAAAAGGGTCATGTGGAGAGAGTATGCAAGGCAAACAAGAAAGATAAGCAACAAGCAAATGTTGCTAAAGATAATGCAAGTGATAGTGAATCCGAAGAGTTGTTTGTTGCTACTTGTTTTAGTAGCATCAAGAATGATGAAGGATGGATCATTGATAGTGGAGCAACACACCATATGTCTCACAAGCATGAGTGGTTCACAAACTTGGATAGGAGCAGCCACAACAAAGTCAAAATTGGAAATGGAGCCTTGATGGAAGTGAAAGGCAAAGGAGATGTGGTGATACACACCACCAAAGGTATCAAAACTATCCATGATGTTCTCTATGTACCTTCTTTATGTGAGAACTTACTTAGTGTAGGTCAAATGCTTGAGAACAAATATGCATTACACTTCTCAAACATGACATGCACTATAGTTGATCCACATGGAAATGAATTAATGTGTGTTGGAATGAAGAACAAGAATTTTAGGTTGAATATGGATGAAAATGGTGCATCGGTTGCATTGAACACCAAAGTTGAGAACACCTCTCAACTTTGGCATAAAAGACTAGGCCATGCTAGCTTTAAGTCATTGGTAGGCACACATGAACTTGTTAGAGACATGCCATTGGTGGAGAAGCAAGAACATGTGTGTGAAGTGTGTCAAAAAGGAAAGCATACTAGGCTAGCATTTCAATCTTGTTCTTGGAGATCAAAGGAGAAGTTAGGACTTATACATTCGGATATTTGTGGTCCTATGAGTGTTCCATCCTTAAATGGAAGCAAGTATTTCATAACTTTCATTGATGATTACTCAAGAATGTGTTGGGTGTATTTCCTTGAAAGAAAATCACAAGCTTTGGAGAAGTTTGTAGAATTTATGAAGTTAGTGCAAAATCAATCCGGTTGCACTATAAAGGTGTTAAGGACGGATAATGGTGGGGAATACACAAGTGAGGCTTTCAAACAACTTTGTAAGGATCATGGTATAGTTCATCAATTCACTACACCATACACACCACAACAAAATGGTGTATGTGAAAGGAAGAACCGTACCATCATGGAGATGGCTAGATGTTTGTTGTTTGAAAGTGGCTTGCCAAAGAAGTTTTGGGCCGAAGGAGTTAATACATCCATCTACATCCAAAATAGGCTTTACTCCAAGTCTTTGAGGAGTAAAACTCCATTTGAGCTTTGGTTTGGATATAAGCCTTCTCTTGATCATCTAAGGGTATTTGGAAGCATTTGTTACATCCTAGTACCACAAGAGAAGAGAGGAAAGCTTGATGAAAGGTCACAAGTTGGTGTTTTGGTTGGCTATAGTGATGTGACCAAGGGATATAGAGTGTATAACTTGGAAACCAAGAAACTTGTGATAAGTAGAGATGTAAAAGTTGATGAGGAAGCTAAATGGGTTTGTAGTAAGGAGGAGTTGGCTAGTATGGATGAAGACAATCGGCTTGAAGCTCATGATAATGATGAGGAACAAGGAAATAATGAAGGTGCTGCCCATGATGATGAATATGATGAGAATGAGCTAGAAATCTCCATAGGGTTTGATTTGGAGATTGGTGATGGTGTGAGAGGCACAAGACCTCTTAATGAGATTTATGAAAGGTGTAATGTGGCATTGAGTGATCCAATCAATGTCCATGAGGCTATGGCAAGAAAAGAGTGGAGACAAGCCATGCAAGATGAAATCGATGTAATAAACAAGAATGACACTTGGAGCTTGGTAATAAAACCGAAGGGAAAGAATGTTATTGGGGTGAAGTGGATCTTTAGGACCAAGTACAATCCGGATGGGTCCATAAATAAGCACAAGGCAAGGCTTGTTGTCAAAGGATATGCACAACAAGCCGGTGTGGATTATGGAGAGACTTTTGCACCGGTTGCAAGGATGGAAACCATAAGACTTCTTCTTGCAAATTTCAGCACAAAAGTCTTGGAAAGTATATCACCTTGATGTGAAGTCAGCCTTCTTGAATGGAATATTAAAGGAGGAGGTATATGTTGTGCAACCCGAAGGTTTTGTGAAGAAAGGAAGTGAAGAGAAGGTATACAAGCTACACAAGGCCTTGTATGGCCTTAAACAAGCTCCTAGGGCATGGTATGCCAAGATAGATGGTTTTTTGACAAAGCATGGATTTAGGAGGAGTCCTAATGAGCCTACATTGTATATTAGGACTCATGGTTGCATGGTGTTGGTGTCTCTTTATGTTGATGACCTCCTAGTGACCGGTGGTAATGAGAAAGAAGTGAGCAACTTCAAAGGTGAGCTAAAATTGAACTTTGAGATGTCTAGCCTTGGAGAGATGAAATACTTTCTTGAAATTGAAGTTGTCCAATCATCCAAGGGCATCTTCATATCTCAAGAAAGCTATGTGAAGGAGTTGCTCAAGAAGGTTGACATGGAGGATTGTAATAGTGTTGCCACACCTATGAATGAAGGCACCAAGTTGGTGAAGGATGATGATTCTCCAAAGGTAAATCCTTCCATCTATAGAAGTTTAATTGGTAGCCTTTTATATGTATGCTATACTAGACCGGATATCATGTTTAGTGTGGCTGTTTTGTCAAGATTTATGCATAGTCCATCACAAAATCATCTTAGTTGTGCAAAAAGAATCCTAAGGTATTTGAAAGGTACTAGTGATTTTGGTATATGGTACAAGGATGGCATGAATGAAGCTTTGCTTGGTTATAGTGATAGTGATTGGGCTGGTTCTTTGGATGATAGCAAGAGCACATCGGGCTACATTTACACTCTTGGAAATGGTCCTTTCTCATGGAATTCCAAGAAGCAACAAACCGTTGCACAAAGCACCGCGGAAGCCGAGTATATTGCTTGCTCAAGTTGTGCTAATCAAGGTGTTTGGCTTAGGAAATTATTGGAGGACATGAGCTTGAAGCAAGAGGAAGCCACGATAATATTGTGTGACAATACTTCAGCAATAGCAATTGCACAAAATCCAGTCCAACATGGGAGGACCAAGAACATACCGGTCAAGTATCATTCCTTAAGGGAATTTGAAGCAAGTGGTGAAGTGAAGTTGGAGTCTGTGACTTCCGAGGAGAACTTGGCGGATATCTTCACCAAGCCATTGGGAAAGAAGAGATTTGAGATATTGAGAGGACTTCTCAATGTCTCATACAAAATTGCCAAGGAGGAGTGTTGAAGTGTGGCAATTTTGCCACTTGATGGTGCATGTCACCGGCTAGCATGCACACCTTGGTATCAAATCCTTTCCTTTTATGAGTTTATATTTTTTTGTATGTTTTTAATTTATGCAAGGTATATTTTGATAATGTTTTGTGCCTAAGTTATGTATGCAAAAGTATAGGCAAAATTATGCACAAAAGAGTAGGAATGTTATGCTTGAAATGCCTATGGTGCTGGATTCATAATTTCCAGCAACATAGTTCCATTATTTATCTTATATCTCAGGTTGCAAATGGAGTTTTGGGCTGAACATTTGAGGGATGTCTACAGACATATATAGAAGACTATGGTTCAAATTTCAGGTCCAAATGACATGGGAAAGTCCATTTTCTATTCCAAATAGATTGCTGTATCTGATGGGCCCAGTATGCAGAGTATGGGTCAGCTTTGGAGCTGTTTGGCCCATGATCCGGTTCCAGAACTTTCCTAACTCTTGGAACAATATTTATTGATGACCAAGGATGCTTCAAACCAAGTTTCATAAGCAGATACAAAGGGGAACTAAGTAGGTGAAGCTAGTTTGGTTGTTTACCCAAACTAGTTAAACAATAGGAACTTAGTTCAAAACCATGTGCCACTTTTTACTATATTTGGAATAGACATGTTGCAGCTGGTTTTTGACTCTTTTGTGTATGAAAAGTTAGGTGTTGACCATTTTACTTTTTAAATTTCAAATACTTTACTCATTTTGTAAGCTCACATGCTTGGCATGTGTGAACTAGTTGTAATTTCAAGCTTATATTGTAAAATGAATGAAATGGCTATACATCCAAGCCTCATTTTCAAAAGCCAACGTGTTCCTCTTCTTCTTATCTCTTCTTCAACACCTTAGAACACTTGAGGAACCCTAAAAACCAGAAAATACCATAACCAAAACCTAAAAACACAACTCACACACAACCATTCCCAAGAGCATCACCAAAAGCTTGCTTGTTGCTAACACTTCAAGCTAGCTTGCTCTTGGTCAAAATGAGTAAAGTATTTGAAATTTAAAAAGTAAAATGGTCAACACCTAACTTTTCATACACAAAAGAGTCAAAAACCAGCTGCAACATGTCTATTCCAAATATAGTAAAAAGTGGCACATGGTTTTGAACTAAGTTCCTATTGTTTAACTAGTTTGGGTAAACAACCAAACTAGCTTCACCTACTTTGTTCCCCTTTGTATCTGCTTATGAAACTTGGTTTGAAGCATCCTTGGTCATCAATAAATATTGTTCCAAGAGCTAGGAAAGTTCTGGAACCGGATCATGGGCCAAACAGCTCCAAAGCTGACCCATACTCTGCATACTGGGCCCATCAGATACAGCAATCTGTTTGGAATAGAAAATGGACTTTCCCATGTCATTTGGACCTGACATTTGAACCATAGTCTTCTATATATGTCTATAGACATCTCTCAAAATTTCAGCCCAAAACTCCATTTGCAACCTGAGATATAAGATAAATAGTGGAACTATGTTGCTGGAAATTTTGAATCCAGCACCATAGGCATTTCAAGCATAACATTCCTACTCTTTTGTACATAATTTCATACATAACTTAGGCACAAAACATTATCAAAATATATCTTGCATCAATTAAAAACATACAAAAAAATATAAACTCATAAAAGGAAAGGATTTGATACCAAGGTGTGCATGCTAGCCGGTGACATGCACCATCAAGTGGCAAAATTACCACACTTCAACATGTATTTTAATTAATTTTTTCATTTTAAGACTGGCGGGACTGTGAGGCGGGGTGGGCAAGTGCGAAAATTTTTTTTCCTATTGTCGAAAAATTTGTTAAAATTCTAGCCCAAAAATCCAAATATTTACCATAAAATTTTATCAATTTGTCGGCAATAGCAATTTTTTCGAGGAAAATATATTTCATCGACAAAAGTTCCAAACAATTAAAAATGTATAATATATATATATATATTTATATATCAATTTTTTATAAATACATACAAAAATAATAAAAAAAGCAATACCTTTACCAAATAAATAAAATATAAATTTCATCAACGAATGTTTAATAGTGTTTCTAAAAAATAAAATACATATAATGTAACAAATATATGTGCTCTCCACCACTAGAATGTAACATAGAATGTAATTAAACTCCAAATTTAATTGTAAGCTAAGATAAAAATAACTTAGTTATATATATGTTGGTTCAAGTTAATTTATATCTTATGAATTCTGAAATAATACTACTATTAATAATAAAACTTACAATACTAACTGTCAAGCAGCATATTTAATTTTTTAACATAAAAAATTACATATACATGTCATAAAAAACCTAAACCAAAAATACAAAAAAGAAATATATGGAATTTTTCCCAAATGTTTATTCCATTACCAATAAAAAAAAAAAAGTATTTAGAATACAACAAATTATTTGTAAGTTCAAACTAACATATATGTATGCTTTTCAATTTAATTCAAAAATATATATTTTGGGATTTTATCTTTTACCAACAATTGTGGTGTTTGTTGGTAAAAGGTGTAACTTTTCGGATGTTAACCTTTTGCCGAGAAAATTTTATATTATCCCTAAAAGGTATCACTTTTGCCAACTAATTTCAATTTCATCGGTAATTGCTACGTTTTTATCTACAATATTTAAAGTTGTCAGTAAAATTTATAACTTTTGCCGATGAATTTTTATTTCGTTGGTAAATAGTTAATTTTTGCTAATAATATTAAGGAGTCGTCAATTATAGTCAGTCCAATGCTGGCAAAATTATGTTTTCGTCGCTAAAAGTCAGTCCAATTCCAATGATTTTATTTTTTCGTCACTGAAAGTATAGTTTTTACAAAGGAATATGTTTTTTGCCGATAATGATCTCTTTTGCGACAATAAAATAATTCGTCGGTAAAAATTTCATCGTTAAAGGATTTTTTTCTTGTAGTGACCCTTGCATATTCTACTTGAGATACACTCTCTCTTTTATTCTTGGATTAGTGTAAACTCACATCTATGGGTGTTCTGGCTATTTAGTATCATCTTTAATAAAATTAGCTAGTATTTTATCCACAAAATGTGTTTGACTAGGAATGATTCCATTCGAAGTCCTCATAATTTTCATTCATAAAATCACATCAACAAGCCCCAAATCTTTTATGTCAAATTTGGATTTTAACATGGATTTTGTTGTTCAGACCATACTATTGTCACTACCCACAATGAGTATGTCATCTACATTCAAACAAAGAATGACATATCCATTTTCTATATCTTTTACATACATACACTTGTCACACTCATTTATTTTAAATCCATCACTTAGCATGGCACTATCAAATTTTTGATGCCATTGCTTCGGAGCTTGTTTAAGTCCATACAAGGATTTTACCAATCTACAGACTTTCTTTTCTTATCTTGGAGCGGAGAAACCCTCGAGTTGCTCCATGTAGATTTCTTTATCAAGATCTCCATTAAGAAAGACTATTTTTACATCCATTTAATGTACTTCAAAATTTCGCAAAGGAGCTATCGTCAATACCATCCTTATGGAATTCATTCTCGTCACTGGAGATTAAGTATCAAAATAATAAAGGCTTTCTTGTTGCTTGTATCCTTTAATTACAAGCCTTGTCTTGTATTTATCTATTGTTACATCTGCTTTCATCTTCATTTTAAAAATCCATTTGTAACCTAAAGGTTTACAACATGAAGGAAGATCTATCAACTCCCAAGTATGATTCTGCAAGATGGAATCAATCTCACTTTTTACGATTTCTTTCCATAAATTCCCTGCAGGAGAATTTACAGCCTTTTGAAAGCTTTGAGGTTCACTTTCTAGCATGTAGGTAAGAAAATCCGGAGTGCAGGATTTTTTGGTTCTTACTTTCGTGCTTCGTCTCAGTTAGACCTTAGTCTCAACTTCAGTCTCCTAATCTTGATCACTATCATGGCTATCTTCACTGATAGCATCATAAGTTTGTTTAGACGAACTCGATCCTTCTTCCATTTTATACCGAAAAATGTGTATGAAAAATGACGCATTTCTCGAATTCATTATCGTATTTTTGTGTATATCAAATTTTTTTTACCTATACACGAGAAATCGATATGCACTACTATTTTGTGCATATCCTATGAAGATGTAATTAACTGTTTCGGGACCTATTTTCACTCTCTTTAGAGTAGGTACCAAAACTTTGACTAGATACACTCACACTTGTAAGTATTTATAGAAATGTTGTCTTTCTTTCCTTACTTGGTCCTTCCAGGGCACGTTATTTAAAAGGTCATTTATCAACAAAACGACTTCCCCCCACAAGTTCTGATGTAATCCAAAATTTATCAGCATTGCATTCATCATTTCTTTTAAAGTTCTATTTTTCCGTTCAGCTACACTATTCGATTGTGGCGAATATTGTTGAGTAACTTCACATATAATGCCATGTTGAGCACAATACTCCCCAAACGGAGTTACATACTCCCTACCACGATCATTTTTAATTACTTTAACTTTTCTGTTGAATTGATTCTCAACTTCAGTTTTATAGAGAATAAATTTCTCTATAGCCTCATCTTTGCTTTTAAGCAAATACACATAGCAATATTTCATGCTATCATCAATAAAAGTGATAAAATACTTATTACCACCTCTAGTCTGAGCGATTTTCAAATTGCATAGATCACTCTGTATTAAATCCAAAAGTTCATTATTTCCATCAATCGTTTGATAAGATTACCTTGTTGATTTTGCCTCTACACAAGTCTCATAATTATGTTTGGAATCAATTTCAAGTTAATTAACCTCTGCAGAGAATTAAAATTAACATGTCGTAGTCTACCATACCATAAAATGGAATACTCAGGCAAGTAAACATAAGAAGTACTAACTTTATTAATATTCTTTGGCTTTACAGTCATTACATTCAGTTTGAATAAACCATTGTTTACATAGCCCTTTCCCATAAACATTCCATGCTTGGACGAAATAACTTTATCTAACTCAAACACTAAGCGAAAATCATATTTGCTACGTAGCGATCTAGATACCAAATTCTTACAAATGTCTAGAACATACAACACATTATTCAGACTTAATTCCTTCCCAGAGGTTATCTTCAGGACTATCTTGCCCTCCCCTTGGATTTCGGATGTAGCGGAATTTCCCATAAACAACTTCTCTCCATTTTCAGTTGGTTCGAAGGAGGTGAACAAATTCTTACTAGAATAAATATGGCAGGTTGTACTAGTATCTATCCACCACTCTCTAGGATTAGATCCCACTAAATTCACCTAGAGACTACAGTGCTAAGGTCATTCTCATTAACTTCTCGAGTGATGTGCTCCATCACCTGTACCTCTTTGTTCTTCTTTCTTTTCGGCAAGCTGCATTCCACTGCTTTGTGATCCATGTTGTCACAGTTAAAGTACTTACCTTGGAACTTGGTCTTCTTGGAGATATCTCTTTTAGGCCCTAACATGGAATTTTTTCTAAGTTTCTTCTTGTTCTTGGAGCTACATCTATGCTCCATAACATTGGCTTTTACCACGGCCTCATGGATCTTTTGTCAGACCTCCAATTGTCATCTTCAATATGAAGTTTGCCAATGAGATCATCCATATCTATTTCCTTTCTCTTGTACTTGAGATAATTTCTGAAGTCTCCCTAATTAGAAGGTAGCTTCTTAATTATACTAGTTACTTGAAAGGCCTATTAATAAACATTCCTTCAGTAAGAAGTTATTGGATGAGCACTTGCAACTCATATACTTGACTCATTAATGGCTTGGTATTCACCATTATGTAGTCCAAGAATTAGCCTACAACAAACTTTCCGAACCCAGCATTCTTAGTTTTGTAATTTCTGTCCAAAGTTTCCTACAGCTCTTTTGCTGACTTCGTGCCATAGTACACTCTGTATAAGTCACTAGATAGGCCATTCAGGACATAATTTCGCCATAAATAATCGGAATTCTTCCATGCATTCACCTCCATGAGTGTCTCTTTGTCACTCTTTTCATTACTTGAAAGTCCATATTTAGTTAGGAACCTCGCAAGGCTTAGCGTAGTCAAGTAAAACAACATATTTTGTTGCCATCTCTTAAAATTTGCTCCATCGATCTTCTCTAGTCTCTCTGCATGATTTGCAAGAGGAGGCACTTAAAACATAGGAGTCTAAGTGGATAATTATGCAACAGGCACACTCACACTATCTCCACTTGCCATTTCTGTAAAATCATAAAAACCAAAAATCAATTAGTTACTATTTTCTGTCTCAACAAACTAATTACAACCAATTTCCAATAGCAAAACACAAAAAAAAAAATGTGATTTTTTTAGGATTTTTGTATAGACTACAAAATTACTGTATATACCCATAAAATTGTTGGATACATTCAAAAAATTGCTTTATACATCCATTAGATTAGCATCATCAATTACACAACGATTATATGTAGCAGTGCTAACATGGCACATGCCATGTGTCACCCTTGGCTAATGTGGCACTATTGCTGATGTGGCATTAGCCATGTGCATCAGTTGCTGGCATGGCTCCTGACATGTCGGATGATGTCACGCCATGTGGTACCACTGGGTCCAACATTGGCGCGGTCTTTGACAAACACGTGTTGCTCGTAAAGACCAACACGTGTCACCTGTATAAGGTCAACATGTGGTGTCTCCTTAGCGCAACACATGCCGCTATCTAATACGACACGTGTCACCTGTCACAGGTCAACACGTGTCATTCTTCCTTGCACGACTGCGACACGTGGCCTCGCCATTGTGCACCATGTTGTCTTACCACTACGCTACTTGTCATCACCTAACCGTGCCACGTGGTGCTCTCATATCGTGACATGTGGCGTGCCCATTTCCAATTGGGTTGAATCTTCATGGGCCTGGGTCTGGCTTGGGCTTGGGTCTTAGGTTGAACAATAACTTGTTCTGACGACGGGCTAGGCTTTGGAACTAAGCCAAGTTCATCAGAATTTAAAATTCAGACCCAATAATCTAGAATTGGTCCATACCTGTTTTTCCCGACCTGTTAACCCTGTTCTCTAACCCGTTTTCAACCTCCAATCTGGTTTTCTTAACCCGTTTCACTGTTCCAACCATAGAAAATTATCAAAAGATCACCAAAAGATTCATAATATCATGGACAAACAATTTTATGAAAAAAACAAATTTCTGATAAAACAAAAAAAAATAAATAAAAACCCACCCACAATATTATACATGGGTTCTTCGAAAAATAAATTAATTTTTTTTTCTTTTTTAACTGAACATACAAATAAATCAAATCATGGGCTACTAAATTTGTTGAAAACAATTTTGATAAACAAAATAAACAAATGCCCATTACAAATTCTTACATAAGGGTGTAAAGGAAATTAAATTTTTTTTTTTTTAAATCTTTCTTTCCACCCGAAACACACAAATCTAAAATTAAAAAAATATACTTAATCACATCTCCACATATATAAACATATATTTCGGGAATAGTCTTAAGATTGTTAAAAAAATATATGTGTATAATATATGTATATACATGTGGAATGATAAATAAAACAATTGTAAACAAACTATAGGAAAATAATTAAAATTAAATTAAGAACCCGTATGCTTTTGCTTTGATGATTATTTTGATAAATCTGTATGATATCACAGTGTCCTTAAATATATTCCCATTCTACCGATGTAAATGTTTTCAGACAGTTATCTCCCATGATATAATGGATTCTATAAAACTGTTGAATACAGCACCATCTAATCTTTTCCTTTGAACTCTCAATATACTTTTGCTTTACTATTTTATTATGCATAAGATGCAGAAAAAAATAATTTTTTCTCTATTTTTTCACACTCAACTCACGCACGTAGGGGAAGGTTCAAGAAATTTTTTTTTTTTTCTTCTTATAAAAAGCCCCTCTATTTCCAAAAACAAAACGTAAGGAACAAAAACCCACAAAACAAGCCCTTATCACTTTAAGAGCCATTAATGCCATAAAGGCCCAATCACTCAAATCATTCAAATTTTTATTAATAAAAACGGTACAGTTATTATGTTTACATATTTCTAATTATCTATTTTTCTTTTTTTTTTTAAATTTATTTGTTAGAAAAAAGATGTATAGAGTTGCTTTAAAATTGAGGACATTCTAACTATATTGGTGTCGAGAAGTAACAAAACAAACAAAAGATAAATTCATTAATAAAATAAAAAAGAGTACAAAGAATAGACCATAATAATATTTCTTTTTCAAAATTTCTGATTGCATGATATTTATAATTTTTCAAATAAATTACTTTTTGGAAAAGAAAAAATGAAATGTATATGTGGCGAAGTACAAAATTATTTTACTAATTTCTTTCTTATTAGTAAATTATTTTTTAATTGTTTTTGAATTCTTAGGAAATATTTGACCAAAAAAAAAAAAACTGACAGTAAAACAACAATAATAATAAAAACCGCCCTTTGTCCGGGCGGGACTGCGCTCAAGTAACGCAGGCGGACAGAAATCAAGGATTATTGAATTTAGGCCAAAAATGCAAAAAATAAAATAAAAAATAAAAATTCAAAGAATTAAAAAAATAAATAAATGGGACAGGAGTGAAAATAGTTTAGTTAATTATAAATACATGGGATTCCAGATCAGATTGAAAGGAGCGAATGGTAGCCCACAAACATAAAACTCAGAATTCCATAATACCGAAAATACCAAAAACCAAACGGCGAGGACTCAAAGAGAGAGAGAGAGAGAGAGAGAGAGAGAGAATAACCCCATTGGAAGCCATCAGAAACCCTAGCGAGATATCAGAAGCTGAAAGGAAGACAAAGTAGGAGGAGCCCAGAGGTGGAAACAGAGAGACAAAGAAAGGGGCAGAATGGGGAAGAAGAAGAAGAGGGTTTCCTCGAAGGTTTGGTGCTATTACTGCGATAGGGAGTTCGACGACGAGAAGATATTGGTGCAGCATCAGAAGGCCAAGCACTTTAAATGCCACGTCTGCCACAAGAAGCTCTCAACAGCTGGTGGCATGGCCATACATGTCCTCCAGGTGCACAAAGAGACTGTCACCAAGTATGCCTTCCAATTTCTTTTTTTTTTTTTTTTCCCCTTCTGCAACTTCTGTGGTTCTGATTCTGCGAATAACCATATGTTTCGTTTTATTATAGGATCTGATCAAATATATATATATATATATATATACGTATGTATGTGTGTGTGCGTGTGTGTATTTTAAATATGCTTTCGTGGTCCGGTAGTAATTTTCTTGGTTCGTGACATTAACTTTGGGCCTCTTTGTGAAGAAGTTAAGTGGATGTTGGGATTCTTTTCGATGAGGTGGTGTTTGTGTTGAGGTGTTGTCTTTGATTCTGGTTGCTTCTAAATAAAACAATGAAACAAGGTAAAGTTCCTTATAGGCAAAGTGAACGCTGAATTAGTCTGTTTTTTGAACTGTGATGGTTAGAGATACTGTAGCTTTCATATTTATGCGGTGGAATAATACAAATGGTAATGAGAGAATGTCCAAAGGCGATAATCTTTTGTGTGGATAACGATGTATTACTGGACCTATGATGTCTGATGATGTTGGTGTCCCAAAGAGATAATCTTTGGTGTGGATAACAATGTATTGCTGGACGTATGATGTCTGATGATGTTGATGGTCATAAATCAGCATTGCTGTGTGTACTGACATATTTAATGCTGTCTGTCTGTACTGGTTATTGACTTTTTTCGGTTTAGGAACTCGTTCTAGTTCCTATGTTTCTTTATGTGGTGGTCTTCAATTGTGGAAACATTAGGGGTCTGGATACTTGGATGGTGGAAGAATAGTTTTACAGTTTCGTGGTCTGAAAATATAATTCTAAACACAAATAAATGACTATTTTGGATAAACGGGCTGCAGAATCTTCTTAACAGAAATAATGAGTTATGTTCTGGGGTTGCAATAAAAAAGTTATATATTCAATTCCTAATGTTAAGGAATTTCTTAGGGCCGGGGGACTGGTTTTGTACATGCAAGAAAAGGGTACAGGATTTGTGCTGGAAAGGGTATATAGGAACTAAAATTTTTGGGCTTGTTTGTAATGCTAAACACATGTTATTAACTAATAAAACTATTATAATTAAACCGATGAAATTGTAGGCTTGATTTTCAAAATTCCAGTTCTGTTCCATGCGGCATGCTTGGAACTTGAGAAATCCTAAAGCCAGCAGACTTTGACCAGGCTCTTGTTGGAGAATGTCACTGCCTTGTTGGAAAATGTCACTGCAGGTTTGCAGTACAGGGGAATGGTTTCTAGAGGAGATTAGCAGAAAGGAAATATAGTTAGTTATTTTGGGTGGGTGCTCTACTAGAATCTAGATATGATTATATTACTTAGGTGTATTTTGGCATTGGAAGAAGTTTTAAAATTTGTTATGTTGGGGAGGATAGAGGTAAAAATTTGGTTGTACTATCTATCTTGACATGCATCTCCTTTGAATGGTACTTTTCCTATTCCATTAATTTTGCTGTGTATTTTTCTTTGGAGACAGTGAGAGATGATGCCTTATAATATTTCTTTCCTTAGGAAATTTTGTTAGCCACAAAAGATAATGTTCATTGAATCCAAAAATCAAAATGGTAGCATGTTAATTTTTAAAATATTAAAATATGTTTGGTATTAAATTCAAATAAGTAGCTAAAATCTGTTCCGCATGATATCTGAAAAGTGAAAACTAACAAAATGAGGGTATTTTGTTATTAGTTTTGCTTTATTTATTTCTTCAATATAGGAGATGATAGGGATGGTTCTATATAAGTTTCTTTTGTTAGAATTGAGCCTGTGCTTTGTTAGCCATCAGAAAATATTTAATCCAAGAATATAATGGTATTATGTTAATTTTTAAAATCTGTAAATATGTTTCGCATACAATTAAAAAATAGTAGTGAGAACTTGTTTTGTATAATATCTGAAATCTGTTAAAATAAGCATATCTGAAAGTGTCGAAGGCAATTTGGTATGTGGAGTGGATTTGTTGGCTTGAAATATATAATGGGCCCACCTCTTAGCAACCTGAATAGTTGGGATGGATGGTTAACATGGTGTCATAGCCTGATTGTCTAACTAGTCTTCTTTTTTATGTTAATTTGCTGCTCTTCTCATTTGAGGCCTGATTTCCCATTATCGGATAGATCTTCATACGATGGAAAATATTAATTGTATATTGTGTTAGCTTGATATTCATGTATGGGTGGGCCCACTTATTAGTTTTGGCTTTTGGGATTCATGGTGATTTAACGTGGTATTCAAGATACTCTACAGTTGTGGCATATTTGATCAGAGGACAATTTGATCAAAATAGGGCATGTTTGTTGTTGTATTTATGTTCACGGCTGCGAAATACAATGAGTGATCTTTGGTTGAATTTTTACGAGTTTGGAATTTTGGGGATTTTTGTTCTATTTGTTTGGTATATCTAGGGTTACAAATCATCAGTTTGTGATTTCTTGGCATCTAAGGTTCCAGAAAATAAGCAGTGGGGTTTGTAAAGTTTTGCCATTATGTATGTTGTGGTTCATTACCATGCAAGGAATATCTTTTCTTTTTATTCAGTGCGTCTTTCTGTTGAGAGATCGGTTGTGATGGAAAATAGGAATATGATTCATTAGGGTTTTCAAATATATAAAAACTGTAGAAAGCAAGAGGGTCCAATAGATATGTTTATCCATGTGAGATTTTAATAATTCAAGCCAGACCTATAATGTAAATGTGGAGGAAACTAGGAGTACTGCAATTGCTAAACGGCTTTCTTTTATTAGTTTGCTTTTTATTTATACCTGTTTGGGCATTTCTACAAAAACTTATAGAATTTAATATGTGATTTATTGATTTTCTATAAACATGTTATGATGTGTCAATAATTTCACATTCTAGTGGTGATAAATATGAAAATAACTTTTTTACAGGGTTCCGAATGCAAAACCTGGCCGGGAATCGACAGACATTGAAATATATGGAATGCAAGGAATCCCACCTGACGTCTTGGCTGCACATTATGGAGAGGAAGGTAAATGCTAGTTACAAATAAGTTGTTCATCTCAGCGGTTCCATATTGTGTCCTTTGATTGTCTATCATCATTACTAGTAACTTAGTATCCTATGGATAAGTTGAAGTGGTTCAATGGCAGATCAATTTCATAGTCTTTGGTCTTTTAAACTTTTTTATTGCACATTTAAGATCCAATTGTTGGATTCTAAAGTAAAATATGAGTGATTGATTTGCGTTGGTATTGTTTTGTTAAACATAATAGATAAAAGTAAAACCTATGATGTGTTAGTAGGGTTCAAGTAAAGATAATGATGATTTTTCAATGTGAACAAGGTATTTGGTTTGTTATAGGATCCTGGGTAGGCATTTTTATTATGTTTAAAAAATTTCTACCTAATTTTTAATTGGAATAGTATGAGGATGGCAGTGATATGTAGCAATGTTTTAAAAGGCTAAATTTGACGTTAATGCAATTTGCCAAAAAGGTGAGGTGTGAGCCTCAACTTAAAAAAAGTTCTAAAAATAATAAAAGTGCTAATAAAGAATTAAATAAATATTAGTGTAGATTGGCATAGTTTGAGCCTTTTGGTTCTGGTGGTGTAGAGCACCTAGTTGTAGATCGATGACAACTTCAAATGGAAATAGTGACCTTCTCTTGTGTGGTACATGTGAATGCATCGTTGGTCGAATCGTTTTGTTGCGGGGTAGGTTTTACTTTCAATGAAATTCTGAGACTTTGTTTGGTCATTCTTATGGGGACTACTGTTGGTGTCATTTGATTCGAAGCAGCAGTCTTTATGGAAGCTCATAAACTGTCTTGAAATCCATGTTTTGGCAATTTTAGACTTTCTAGACGTGGTTTCTAAACAGGGGATTAAGATGAGGCTCTGAAAATACATTCTAAATAGGTAATAAACAAGTTGTTGTTTCGTTGTTCCCTCTCCTCCCTCCCCCCCCCACCCCCCCCCCCCCCCCAAAAAAAAAAAAAAAACAAAAAAACAATCATTAGGGTTACATAGAACCATATTTATAGGTAAACAGGCCTTGATTGATAAGGGAACTATATTGGGCCATAATTTTAATAGAGAATAAACTCTAATAAAAATCCCTTGTTTAATCTAATTAATTCTTAAATTTATAATAAAAAAAATGGTAAATTAATAAACTCTAAATCTTAAAACAGAATATACTTATCAATAATCCCTTTTTTTAGAGGAAGGAATGAGTCATCTCTATTTTTTTCAGTAATCCATTTATTTATCAACGGTCTTCAAACATGCTGTTATAATGATTGAAAATCAAATTTATTGTCTGATTTGGTTCTGTTTATGTTTGTTCTTGGTTCCTGGTACATGGAAATATCAAAGAACTGAATATTGGTTGTTTGTTACTGTTTAATGCTAATGTGAAATGGCCTGAAGAAAGTAATATCAGAAGATGCATGAGCACATGCACACAAGTGCATAAATATGCACTTTTTCTTTGCAAGTTCTGATGTCTGCACTAAAAAATGCTGCATGCATCATGTTTATTCTGACAGATTAAATTTCTTACAGAGGAAGATGCTCCATCAAAAGTGGCCAGAGTGGATATCCCATCAACTCCAATTGGCAGCGTGGTGCCTGGGTCGCTAGGTATTGCATATCCTCCTCAACCTGCATTAGGGACGATGCAGCCAATGTAAGCTTGCTAGCTTTCATGCTTTCAGTACCATTGATAATTGGCATTAATTATATTTATGGATATTTAACATTGTATTTTCTGCAATATGATGCATGATTAGCATTAATCAACCTCTTCATTTAAGCATTGTTTTTTATTTTTGTTTGGCACCAGTTATAGTTCTGCAGTACCACTTCCTCCTAATTCTTGGTCAGTTCCTCCTCGGCCCCAGCCTTGGTATCCTCAGCATACAGCAATGTCAGTTCCTCCTGCTTCATTGAATTATGCCCAGCAGCCATTATTCCCTGTGCAGAATGCTAGGCCTCCTATTCCATCATCGACATCACCTGCACTGCAAACTGCACAGATTACTCCTCCTGGACTGCCCGCATCCACACCTCCTGTTGCAGTTTCACAGCCCCTCTTTCCAGTGGGTGGTACTAACAATGTATCTAGTCAAAATTCACCATTTTCTGCTCCAATGCTTCCAACGAACATCCCATCTAGCTCACCACTAAATGTCAAAGCCTCATTGGATGCAAATTCAAGCACAAACACCTCTCTGGCAAATAGCTACCAAGCTCCAAGCATTCCAGGTTTGACTAAACGCAGTAATATAGCAATAAAATTGTTTTTCTTAGTTACTTTCATATATATATATATATATATATATATATTTTTTTTTTCTATAGGCAACAAATCTTTATTAATAGTAAATAATTCTGTATCCAAGTTCTAGAGGATGAGAAACCCTTGAAAGATGTAAAAACATGGAAAAATAAAAGATAAAATTAAAACCTAGCATGCCATTAATGGTATATCAAAAATTTCTTGATGGATTTACTTCTCGATATATTATTTATCAGTTTATAAAAAAAAATGGGATAAACATGATTGATCTCTTGGGAGATAGTTCCTAGCTTATGGTGGGAGACTCTAAAAATAGGATGCACGTGCCGTGTCACATTCCCATATTAGGCTTTTAGTTTCAAAAAAAAAAAAAAAAAAAAAAATTTACTGGACTAGCACGTAAAACAGAGAGGGCTATGGAGGATAATTAAATACAATTAAAAGAAAAGGACCCTAAAAATGGGATGCACGTGCCGTGTCACATTCCCATATTAGGCTTTTATTTTCAAAAAAAAAAAAAAAAAAATTACTGGACTAGCACGTAAAACAGAGAGGGCTATGGAGGATAATTAAATACAATTAAAAGAAAAGGAGACTATTGACTGACATTGACTATTTTTTGTAATCAAATAAACATATTTTCCAAGACAAGCTGGGAAGTATCTTAAGGATATTACTGCTGTTGAGATAAATTAATAAATAGCACATTGGGATCTGTTTTAGGTAGGTTAAATAATAGCATATTGGAATATATTAATTTTGTTGAAAAAATTATTATACTGGAAAGGAAATAACGTCTGTCAGGAAAATCTGATGCGAATCTATAATTTGGATGCAATGCATGTTATATACTGTTGTACTGTAATTTAGGTCTTGTGCATCAGGTGTTTCTTAGAAACAATGTTTTAGTAAAATATTATTTTTGTCCAAATGTAATAATATTCCACCATTTATTTACCTTTTTTGTTAGAACTGTTCCATTTTACATCATCTCCCAATGTGCTGCAGAAATGGTTTGGGACCCTTTCTTTTCTAGCTACTGTCCATTTTATAATTAGTTTCTTTAATAACAGTACAATGTCAGAAAGCCAGCCTATTCCACAACCAGCCCCCCCTTCCCTCCCCATTCATTTCTTGTAATATTGCTATCCTCTTTTTGAATTTTAACATGAGGTGTTAGATCCAGAATAACCTCCTTTAAGGTAGTTACCCTATTATCATGTTGACTTCTGCTCCCTGAGATTCTAAGTTACTTCTCTTTACATAATGAATTGATCTGGGCATTTAGTATCAGATAAAAGTACTAAATCATGGAATGTAAATATGACAAACAACAATTACTTTTGGGATTTTTTTATTTTTTGATTTTTTGATCTTTTTTTTAATTTTTATTTTTTTTATTTTTAAATTTTTAATAAGAAACAACCTTTTAGTGATAGGAATTCAATAATGAGGGTAAAGGAGAGGACAAGGAATCCTTGAAAGCAAGAACAGAGAAGAGGAGAGAGGGGGGGGGGGGGGGGGGGGGGGGGGGGGGGGAAGAAAGAGTATAATTAAGACTATAAAACTTATGAACACATCAGCTACCCATGACAACTTTCCAATTTAGAATTAGAGAAAAAGGAAAATCTTTGAAAGCTTTACCTGTAGAAACCTATAAAGATGCTAAGATGTTCACATTTACATCTTGACCTTCACAGAGTATCAGAAAAATTATTACCCTTATTTCTTTTTAATATTTCTTGATTGGATAAATTTCATGATAGCCCAGCCTCCTTTATTTAACAATTTTTGTATATTTTCATCTTTGTTTTCAGATATTGCAATTTATCCTCCTCACATTTCAATCTCATTTCACTTCATCCCCATCTATTAGTCAAATGATATTTTTTCAAATTGACACTTTTGAACCCTTATTTGATGACAGTTCATTTGGCATAACCATAACTTTGTTAAATTTTGTGCATTAAGTGAAACTGTCATTAAACAAGGATAAATTTTTATCAATTTTTTCAAGTACACTTAGTTTTGATTGGGGTACTTTTATTAGTATTCACTTTTATCAGCTGAGGTGAGGCCTGTATGTTAATGTGAACTTGTCGTGTTTCTTTTTATCGAAAGTCTGGTCCTTGCAATAAAAATACATTATCTTTAATTAAGAAATTTTGAACAGCCCATTATTAGATATAGCTCTCTCTACCTTCTGTTTGATTCTGAAATTTTTGGTTTGTCCTTGTGTTATGTTTCTGTAGGTGGGATATTAATCAATTCACACTCATATGCATCTGGACCTAATACGGGTGGTCCGTCAATTGGACCTCCCCCTGTTATTTCGAACAAGGCCCCTGCTACCCAGCCTGCTACTAACGAGGTGTATTTAGTTTGGGATGACGAGGCTATGTCCATGGTACATTGTTTTCAGATTTTCATTAAAAATGCTATTTGGTTTTCTTCTTTCTAACTTCTTACCTAATACATTTTGAAATATTGCAGGAAGAAAGAAGAATGTCCCTAGCAAAGTATCAGGTGCATGATGAAACTAGCCAGGTAAGTTACACTGCCTCTTCATCTTATGAAGTTTGATTGCTCTAACCAGATGGATAGGCTTTTATCTTTCGTGCTTTCAGATTCAGTTGTTTACCTATTATTTCCTGTTTATTATAGAGGTATTTTCTATAAGAATCTTTCATTTTTTTCCTTAAAAAAAGAAAAGAAAAGAGCATTTAGCAAAGAAGCATTTAAATCATTAATCATTCTGCTACCATCTCAATTGATTGATGGGCATGCTGTTCTATTTTAAACTGCCATCCTCCTGTTTGAACGCAATGCAACCAATCTTGTGGGCATCAAAATATTCAAGTAGGTATTAATATTATTTTTTCTGTTAGTAATTACATTTTTGTTGAGCTTGCTGCAATCTACTTGAGGAGCTTCCAACCTAGGTTTGTGCTCAGTTAAGAACGAAGTGTATGTACCTCTTTTAAAATTTGGATTTATGTCCTTTTATTCATTCTCCCTATGTTTTACTTTGGAGTTCTGTTTGGGGTTTGAGTGGAACAAGATCAAACCCATCAGATATTTGCTCATTGGTAGCATCTGTACTATTAATTTTATGATCGAACAGTGAATTCAGACTTGGCACAGGTCAGCTTCTTACACAAAAGTTTGGTATCACTTCGTACAGATCCAAGCTATACTGTATCTGGCTTGCTCAAGTGTTTTGTGCTCCCTGTCTTCTCTGATCATCTCTAATGTGGTTTTATGTTTCAGATGAGCTCCATCGATGCAGCGATTGATAGAAGGATATTGGAAAGCCGGCTTGCTGGTCGAATGGCATTTTAAATCAAATTGCAGCTATTTAATTTGGACCTTGTGGATCCATGATTCTTCAAATATATTGTCAAGTTCATTGAAACCGTGAGTTGGGGTTCTTCTGGCATATCATACCATCAAGCAACTCATATTTATTTGTATTGTAGTTTTTTGCAAGAATGTGATTTAGAAGGCGGCTGATTTGATGTTTGCGACATGATGATATTACTTGTAAACTTTGGCTTCTGCCTTATTTATTGTCATTTTCTTGCTCAGTCACATGGATTTTGATGTAAACCTTTTAGGTTTTTAGTTTCTAAATTCTATTGAATCCAGTGATGCTGCAGTGTTCTTTCTATAGGTATATTTGAGACATTTGACCAATATCTTGGTTACTAATTTTTACTGAAGTTCGAAATTTTATTATTCGTGTAGATTATATACTTGCCTTTTATGTAGATACTCTCTTGACAGGCGAAGATGGAGATGCAAACTAACCATTATGACGATTATAGTCCGAATGATCTACCTTTTTACTAATTTGTGATTCCAATCCACCATGCACGGAGATTCAAACTAACCATTATGTCCATTATAGTCTAAACGATCTACTCTTTCGCTAATTTGTGATTCCACTCCACCTTACACTCGGAGGATTTATTAAATTATCTCCATTTGGCGTGCAGGTGGCATGCCGGGTGGATTAGAATTGAGATTGGGATTGAATTAGTTAAGAATTAATTCAGTTTTATGTTTGTGCAGGTTGGATAGAACGTGTGTATATATATATATAATTATTATTAAATGAATATAATTAAAAAAAAAAAAACACAAAATGAATATAGTTTATGATATAACTTATTGTTTTATTTAAAGAAAGTGGTTTAAATTAGATAAATTCAATGTAAAAAAATAAATAAATCATTTATTTAATCAAGTTTATCTAATTTTAAAAATCATTAATATCAATTATCAAAATTGCGTGTAATAATTTAGACATCCGTAAAAGAGAAAAATGGAATTGGAGAAATAAAAATAAGAAGCAAATTAAAAAAATAACAAACGAAAAGGAATTTAAATATAAGAGGAAAAAAAAAAAAAAACTGAAATTTCAAACCATGCAATAAAAAGAATAATAAACAAGATTAAAATTAAAAGAAAGGATAATTGGACCGCTTTCTCGATTTGAAAATATTGAAAATACCCCCTTCAAGTATGAACATGTACCTGTTTACACATGCTTCCAAGGCTCATTGTGAGCAAATCTTGCAAATTCTCCACCAATATCAACAAGCTTTTGGCCAGAGAATAAATATGCAGAAAAAAGTAGTCACCTTCAGTCCCAATACCAAGGCTAATTGTGAGCAAATCTCGCAAATTCTACACCAATATCAACAAGCTTCTGGCCAGAGAATAAATATGCAGAAAACAGTAGTCATCTTCAGTTCCAATACCTCCAAAGAAGTACGAACTTTTGTGTATCAGTCCTTCCACATACAAGGTATTCTTCAACATGATAAATACCTAGGTTTACCTTCTTTTATTGGGAGAAAAAAAGGTCGAATTTTTCCAGTCTATTAAAGATAAGTTTGGCATAAAATGGAAGGAAGGAATGGAAAATTATTGTGTCGTGGAGGAAAGGAAGTACTTATTAAAGCCGTTGCACAGGCCATACCAAGTTATACTATGAGTTGTTTCAAGCTGCCAAGAAAGTTGGCTTGTGATTTAACAACTTTAATCACTCGTTTCTGGTGGGGTTCTTATGGTGGTAAGAAAGGAATTATTTGGATTAGTTGGTTGAGCCTTACACAATCTAAAGTTATGGGCGGTCTAGGATTTAGATCTATTGAAGAATTTAATCATGCTCTTTTGGCTAAACAATGTTGGAGAGTTATCAGATTTCCGAATTCCTTATTGGCAAAAGTTTTGAAGGCCAAATATTTGTTGAAAAGGTGGTAATCTTGCTACCTTGTGTAAACCAAAATCCACCAAGGCTTGCATTCTCTTTCTTTCTTTAAAAGAAATATTTTGTTGAATGACCTAATGCAATATTTATGTTTATGTTATATGTTCCTTTTAATGTCTTTTGAATACCTAATTTTTATTGTATTTAGCTTAGGAATTGTCTTTTTGTTGGGTATTGATTTTATTTTGTAAAATGGCTATGTGCTGGAAACATAGGTTCATTTTTGGGGCTGGCATTCTCTAAGGTTTTAGAACGGGTTTATGATTTTTGGATATGTTGTAGTAGACATGTAAATGAAAATATAGAAAAAAGAATGACTCAAAAAGACCTTGGAAAGCCCAATATATGTAGGTTGCAAGTTGGCATAACTGCTGAGATTTCCAGCAGTTATGGCCCATGGATTTGAGATGAATTGGAGGCCTTATCCAATTTTTTTGGACTTGGTCTTCTCCAGATTTTATCCCTGATATTTCAACATGCCACATGTTAAAATTCAAGCAATTTGGATGAAGATATCCCAGCCTTCCATCTGGCCAAAGTAATGGTACAGGATTAGGTGGAGACAGTTTTTTGAAATTCGAAATCTCACAAACTCTTGTCATGATTATGCACTCACATGTAAAGCTGGTGGTTGAACGGTCATGTATCATAATTTTGAGTGAGAAATGTGTAAATTTTGAATTTTAACGACTTTCATTTGGTCCCACACACACCTCACATGTATGAGACAAGTTTTGTATCTATATATGCAACAAATGAATGAAAAACAAATATGAATTAGTGTGCTGTCTAGTTTTGTGTGGTTTACTCTAATATCTTCTCTTCTTCTTCATCTTATTCTTCTCCATTTAAAATAAAAACCCTAACAATCTTAAATATCACCATACCAAAAACAAACACAAAAATCACCCAAATATCAAATCAAAAATCGGATCAAAAGTTGTGCACAAGAGTAACACTTTGTGTACAACACTCTTGGCCAAGTGAACCCAAAACCACACCAAACTCCAACAATATTTCCCAAGTTGTTCTTTTTGGGAGCAGGTGTAGGCCCCCAACCTTCCCATTCTCGGAGAAGTCTTGTAAGGGGCCGACATGTGTTGGACAGTGGTGGGATTTGGCGTGTGGGGGATGGAAAATTAATTCGCGTTTACAGGGATTCCTTGTTGCCAAATACAAGCTCTTCTCCGATTTTATCACCTAGAATTCTTGGTGAAAATGCTACAGTATGCTGTCTACTCACAGGGTCTTGTGCATGGAATATAAATCTTGTTCGTTCAGTTTTCTCCACTGACGAAGCTGCACTCATTCAAACCATAGCGGTTGAAGGTGTTGGAAAGTTTTAATGTGGCGTGCATGTCATAATGAAATTCCTTGTTTCTCTTCTTTAGTTTCTCAAAACATTACAGACCATAGGGAATGTCCTCTTTGTTTGTATGAGGAGGAAAATGTTCTACATGCTTTCTGGAGATGAGTGGCTGTGAGACGAATTTGGAAGCAATTAGAATTTTATCAAATCCTTAAAAGTGGTGTGTTTGAGTCGTTTACTGCTTTGTGTTCTTTTGTTTTTACACATTTGACACCTTTTCAGAGGGAGTTATTTTCATGGACATGAATTTGTTAAGATAGATGCTCAATTACTGGACTCCACTGCACGACTGCTTGTGTGGAGTATAAAGAGGCCATGCAGAACACTAATGTACAACAACCTTGCCATCATTCTTCTCGTTAGCAACCACCTCTACCAAGGTTGGCAACCCTATTATTGGAATTGGTGTAGTTGTACGAAATGCTTCCGTTGAACTTATGGGAGCTCTAGCAAAATCGTTTCAGGCTACATGGTCTGTGCATTATACAGAGCTCATTGCCATTCATGAAGCTATTAGATTATTTATGGAGGCTGGCTTTCATAATGGAGAAATTGTAAGTGATTGCATTGATTCTGTGCGTGCTGTGAATTCTAGACAGACAGATGAGCATTTGGATCCGAATTGCTTTCTGGTCGAAGACTTACAAGAAATGTTAACAGCTTATCCAGATCTTGTTTGTAAGTTTAAGTCTAGAGAAACTAATAATGTGGCTCATTGTATTGCTAATTATGCAACAAGTATCTGTGATTTTGAGTCATGGCTTGACGATAGTCCACAATGGATTACTATGTTGCTTCGAGTTGATTTCTGTAGTTCTATTTCATAATATTTATATATTGACTTCTTTATTTCAAAAAAAAAAAAAAAAAAAAAAGTTTGAACATGTACCGTCAAATCTGTCCTACGTGGCATGTGAATGAATTGATAATGATTCCCTTCTTTTCTCTTTCCTACATGATATGTGCATTTAATAATATTTAATATTTAATATATTAATAAAATCATATAATAATAGAAAATTTTAAATAAAGATTTAATATATATTTTTTTACTTTTTAATTTTAATTTAAAAACTTTATCTCTTTCTCTCTCTTTCTCCATCTTCCTTCTCCAACCAAAACCCATTTCTACTTTCTTTTTCTTTCTTCCTTCTCTTTATTAGAGAAAGTTGAGGGATTTTTTTTTTTTTTTTTGGGAAAATTCCGTATTTTGCTTTCTTTTAAGCAATCAACTTGGAATTGATACCCCACAACCATCTTTCCCAAATATTTTAGTTACATTTTTTTCTTTTAAATTTCTGATATTTATAAATTTCTTATTTGAATTTAGGCCTTGATGGGCATTTAAAAAAAACAAAAAAACAGAGGCCTTGATGAATAACAACAGCAATGCAGGTCCGTAATTGTGAAAAAGTACCGAACCTCCCGAAACTTCAGGGTTCCAGAAGAATCAGAGTCCTCCAATTCATCTTTATTAATAGGTTACTGCAGTGATGTTGACATTGTTGAGGATGAGTTTGTTCTTGATGTTTTCACGGAAAAGTTTGGATTTTTCTCTGATGGAGAATTCAAAATGATGCGGTAGATGGGGTGTATATTTACAAAAATGTGTTTAATCTAATACTAAACCAGTTGGGGGGTCTTGAGCAGTTGTAGGCTCTAAAGTTCTTTGGAAACGAGATTAATTACATTCCAAAAGGAGAATTACACCAAGAAAAATAATCATGAAATTTTTTTTCCTACATGTACAATTGTACAAAGAAATCAACAGAATACAAAACCCAAAAAAGAAAATAAAAAATAAATCTAAAAAAAAAGTCTAAAAAATCTCAAGAGAGTGCACATGCCACTCCTACACCACAACATTAGAAATTGCGATCTGGGCATGCCCAAGGGCAGAGTGTACAAGCCTAACACACCAACTTAGTCTTTTCTTTCCTTGGATTTTGTCTACTTAGAGCCCAAGACTTGACGCATGTGAGGGGGATGTGACTTGATATGGACCATTTGATCAAAATCTAAGGGTGACTAGGCTAAAATAGCTAGGGTTTTGGTCTTCTTTTTAGAGATAGGGGTTAGGATTTTCTATAAATAGGTAATTTCATACAAAGCAAAAGGGCGTTGAGGTGAGAAGGTTATGATCAAGAGCAAGTTAGTTTGAAGTGTTAGCAACAAGTAAGCTTTTGTTGATGCTTTTGAGAATGATTGTGTGAGTTGTGTTTTTAGATTTTGGTTATGGTATTTCTGCTTTTTAGGGTTCCTAGAGTATTCTAAGATGTTGAAGAAGAGATTAGAAGAAGGAGAACACGTTGGTTTTTAAAAATGAGGCTTAGATATACAGTCATCTCATTCATTCAACAATATAAATATGAAATTACACGTAGTTCACACATTCCAAGCATGTGAACTTATAAAATGAGTAAAACATTTGAAATTTAAAAAATAAAATGGTCAACACCTAACTTTTCATAACCAAGAGAGGTAGAAACCAGCTGTTACATGTATTCTAAATATAGCAAAAAAGTGGCACATTATTTGAACTGAGTTTCTATTGTCTAACTAGTTTGGGTAAACAACCAAACTAGCTTCATCTATTTAGTTTCCCTTTGTATCTGCTTACAAAAATTAGTTTGAAGCATCCTTGGTCATCAAAAAATATTGTTCCATGAGATAGAAATGTTTTGGAGCCGGATCATGGGTCAAATAGCTCCAAAACTGACCCAAATTCTACACACTAGGCTCATCAGATACAACAATCTCTTTAGAATAGAAATTGGACTTCCCCATGTCATTTTAACTTAAAATTTAGACCATAATCTTCTCTATGTGTCTGTAGACATACTTTAAAATTTCAGCCCAAAACTTAGTTTTTGCAGCCTAATGATATATAACACAAACAATGGACCTATGTTGCTGGAAATTATGAATCTAGCACCATAGACATTTCAAGCATAATGGTCCTATTCTTTTGTGCATAGTTTTGCCTATACTTTTGCATACATAACTTAGACACAAAAAATCATTAAACTATACATTGCATCAATTGAAAATATACAAGAAAATAAACTCATAAAAGGAAAATAGGTGATACCAAGGTGTACATGCTAGCCGGGATAATGCATGCATCATCAGGTGGCAAAATTGCCACACTTCAACAAAGGGGAAATATTTTTTTAAAAGGAAGAACAAACATCTAGAGATAAGGTCTAGTTCTTGTTCAAGATAACTTTTGGAAGGATTAGACACCACACCATAAAATTTAGAGAATGAAAGTGCTTTTTAAAGAGAAAAGCTCTAGGATTTAGAGATTTTCTTGAAGATACCAAGGAATTGGAGCATTAAGGGCCTTCATTTATTAGTTTTCTATAATCTTTTTACTCTTTCCCTTAATTTATTTAGAGATTTCTTGGGATTTTCTATGAAAATGATGATACATATGGAATTCTTTTTTCGTTTGGGCTTTGTTTTTATCTACAAATATGTGCTTGATCTTTAACCTAAGGCCTTGATGTAGTTTGGATTTGGATTCTAATGATATGATTTGGTTGATTAGTATTATAATTCCTTTCCAATTATTTGTGTTTCCATAATTGAAGAACATACTTAATTAGAATGAGAATTTTGTTTGGTACTATGTAGACTAAACAATTAGAGTGTTAGAAAGCCTAATTTAGTAAATTGAGCACTAAGAAGATATAAATTAAGCACTAATTAAAGCTTGAAAGAGTCATATTGAGGTTTAGGTAAAATAAATTTAGGCTTAAATTGAGTTTGAGAGAACTAATTTAACTTGAGTAATTGAAAATGAGACTTAATTACGTGGTTAATTAGTAAAATTAGGGAGCTATTCCAATTTGAGTCAATTTTTCATATTTCTTTCTTACCTTGAGAGAGGAAGTGGGTGAAATTCAAAGCTCTTTGTTAATAATTAGATTGGAATTCATCATTGGTTACCAATTAAGTAGTTACACGATAAGTCTAAGTGAAATCAATGTTTTAGATGTTTAAATTCATAGATTCACTAACATAATCATTGATGTATGCTTACTCTTTTCAATGTCTTCAATACATTAGATCACTATTTAGTATATTAGGTTAGTATATAGTATTTAGCTTAATTTCTTAATGTTTGGTTGCTTAAATAAAATTGGGTTAGGATTATCATAGCAATTGGCCTAGTTTTGCAAGCCATAACAATCACCATAGAAACAATATTCTACTTACTCACTTTATTATTTGAGTTATCTGTACACATACGAGCATTGCATTTAACTCACATTTTTGGTTTTACTGCTGAGAATTTGAATCATGAGCAATCGACATTCAAGTTTTTGGCGTCATTACCTTTGTTTTTCTTTAAATTTCTAGCTAATACTGTGATAAAGTAATTTGGCTTAATATAGGCATTTACTAACATTTGTATTATATATGTCATTTTAGTTTTTGAGTTTTTTTCCTAGTTAGCTTCTTAATTTTTGTTTTTTGATTGCGTTTTGCAATCTACATGGAGATGGTTAACTTGCGAGTCCTCCTAAACTTAGCTCAAGAGCATTTGGAGTCTTTTTATAGAGCATGGTGGAGCTACAAAGAGTTGCTTTATTGGTTTCCCTACCATTGCTTCTCAAAAGAGTGTCAATGCAAAATTTCCTCAATGGCCTTTGCACATTGACAAGAACGTGAGTCAAAAGAGGAATCGGTACCACCTCTTTCCATCAACTATCTAGTGATGAGATATTTTAGTTATTAAAGGATATGGTAGACTTTGATATTCAAAGATGGAATGAAACTTTAGAGCCATGCATTGACATTCAACTCAAGTGGAAGTGTTTCCTGATTTTCATGCTCTTTTTACTCAATTTTTGGAAAAGACAAGGATCTATAATGAGGAGTTGGAGAGAAATGAAGTATTTCATTGATTGCAAGACTTGGTTGATGAATTTCAGGTGCAAAATTAAGATTAGGGTGTGCATTCAAATCTCTTAAGTGAAGTTATGGAAAGGAATTCACATTTTGAGTTGTCTAGTGAATACCACCACTATGAAGAATCGAAGCCAAAATAGGAACAACAAAAGTTGTTTGGTGTTGATTTTTCAATAGAGGAAGTGATACAAGACTTGGGAATGAAAGAAAAATTCAAAGAAGAAATTCATTCATCTCAACCTTGGGAGATAATCACCATCATGCCATATTAGGAGAAGCAAAAGTATATTTATGTAGATCCCATGCAGTCTACAACACCTTCCAAGCCTCTAGCATTGTTTCTTCAAGTGCACCATTTTTATTAATTCGAGCCTTTTGTTGTTGAGTATATGAGTGATGCCACTTTCTGATGAGGGTGTAAAGTTTTCTTTAAAATAAATGAGGCTCAAGAAACAATAATGGAGAGTTTTACATTGGTTTAGAAGTAGATTTTTGAATAATTATATTTTGGCAATTTGAGCTTTGAAATGCAAGTTTTGTAACATTCTAATGTTTTGAGGAGTAGAAATTCATCAAAGAAGAGTGTTTTTCATGTTCTAGAAGCAAATTTTGAAAAAGAATATAAAAGTTCAAAGTTTGGAGCTTTGGACATGATTTTGGCATGAAAAGTGGTGTAAGCACTAAGAGTTTTTAGGCAAAAAGGCTTTGGTTCAGTGGCTTGGGCATGGCCGCTCTCTTTTAGAGGGTGCCCATGCCATTTTCAAAAAGCATCAGACCTAGAAAAATTAAAAGAGGCATGCCCACTCTTGTTTCCATGGTCCTTATGCTAGTTTGGAACAATTTAGGCCATTTGGATAGCAAGAGTGGCGTGGCCACTCTTTTACTTAATGCCCATGCCATTTCACCATCCCATAAGACCTTGAAAACTCAAATAAGGTGTGGCCACCCCGTAAAGTAAGGGCACACACCATTCATGCTTAAAAATGTAGTTAAGTCACCCATTAACTTTATTTACACTGATCTTGCTTACTTTCAACTTCAGTATCTTCTCTTCTTTACTTTAACCACTTTATATCTTTGAATTTCATAATGTCAAAAGTCTAAAACACCAATCATTAGTTCTAACTTAATGTTTTTATACCTTTGATGCATAAAATTCAAGGCTCATTGTGTAGTTTGGAAAAATTTAAGAGTTGTTTAAGTTTTCATTTCCCTACTACAAGTTTTAGAAGGAATTCACTACAACTTGTTGGAGAAGCTTTTAGACAAGCAAGAAGAAGTGGTAGTGGGGCTGAAAATTCATGGTGTAGAGTTCTTGGGTATGGTATGTTCATGGATTTGTCCAGGTATTGATTCATTATAAACCTTTTTATCTTCTCCTACTTCTCTCCAAACCCATTAACCTTCAACAAAACTTCAAAACTATATCCCTAAATTCAAATTCAAAACTCAAAACACCAAATCAAACTCCATTTAACCAAATAAGTTCGAGCTCTATGTCCATGGTTCACAATCTTTGATTCTCTCATTTTCAAGAGCTAAGAATTGGAGCTTCTACAACCACTTTGAGGAATTGAAGGGTAGTTCGGGAAGATTTCATCTCGAGAGACTTTAAGTAGAAGATCTTTAGTAGAAGATTTTTATACCTAATAATTGTTTTTTCTTCTTGGTAGAGTGTGGGAGTTGCTATTGAAAATTGCATATTATGATGAATTGGAAGGAGTTTGGAATTTTTCATTTATGAAGTATGGATTGAGTTGAATGTTGAAATGAGTTGAATGTGTGTTGAATATAAGTTGTTGTAAATTGAGCTTTAAGGAGTCATAAATTGCGTATATGGAGGGTATGTCGAAGTGTGAAGGAAAGATGACTGATTAAAAGCCAAAGTGACAATTTAGAAGTGAAAGTGAAGTGTTGGGCATGCTAATGCAGCTTAAATGAAGTCTTTTTGTTATTGCATTTGTGGAGAATAAAGAATCATGAATTTGTACTTGGGTACATTGTTAGCGGGTAAGAAAGCAAAAGACTTGATACGAACCTAGGACAATTTGCACCTAAACCCATATTATATTAGTCCGAATCTCAATTAAGTTCAAGTTCTTATCTAACCAACCTATGATTAAAAACCTTGGTATAATGACAACGCCACAATAGGTGATGGATATCCTATTGATAAGTCAAAACTAAAACACTTACTTTTTAATGGGGTTTTAGGTGTTCAAAGAGAACAAAGAGAATTCTATCGCACAAGATAATTTTTGAATATTATTAAAGGTGTGTTCATCCTAAAAAATAAGCCCTTAAATAGGCTAGAGTCACAAAACAATAAAACCCTAAAAACCTAGGACAAAACTGGCCAAGCATGTTCGATTCCTAATGTGGCCAAATTTTCTCTCTCATTTCCTAATCTAATTTTATTTAATTAATTCCTTTATTTTGAATTAGGAACTAATTAATTTACAATGAAAATAATAAAATAATAACTTTCCTAAGTTGATTTGTCTAGTAAACAAATAAATAGAAACCAAATAAAAGATTAATTCCTAAAACAAAAAGTCAAAATCAAATTAGGAAACAAAATTGACTATCTTTCTAACTAAGCTAGCTTTGACCAATCTTTGACCAATTTAAGCTCCAAATCAGCTTGCATATGCCTTGTAGGATGCCAAATAGGATTATTATTGAGCCCTACATGTTGCCCTTGATTAGAACAAAGAGAAAATGCCAACTTAGCAAAATACAATAAAGCTAGCAACTAATACAGTAATTTTCGGGCCGAAACTCCTTGTATGCGTACAAGACCATTTTGTTTGCCTTTTATTCTACCTTGGCTTGATTACATGACCTCTTAACAATATTCATTGAATTCATGAAGTGTTGGAACCATTTCTTGCTGCCAGGAGTCCGTATTTGCACGAAAACAGCTATCCGGGTCCTTATCGGCCTCCACCACTTGAATGCTTAAAGCAGGCTTCATATCTTCGAATATTGATAAGCGCTTTTGAGAATTAATTACTCCTTATATAAATTCAGCCAGGTTGATACAAACCTAGGAAGACATGCTCATAAACCCTTATTATATTAGCCCGGATCTCAATTAAGTTCAAGTTTTTATGGGAAAACCTTAACCCCTAACCAACCTATGATTAGAAACCTTGATATAATGAAGACACTACAATAGGTGATGGATTTCTTATTGATAAGTCAAAACTAAAATACTCACTCTCTAATGGTGTTTTAGGTGTTCAAAGAGAACAAAGAGAAATTCAATCTCACAAATATTTTTCTATACATTATTGAAGGTGTGTTCTTCCTCAAAATTAAGCCCTTAAATAGGCTAGAGTCATAAAACAATAAACCCTAAAAATTTAGGTAAAACTGGCCACCAAAAAGAAAAAGAAACACGCTGGCTGAAATTCATCTACTTTCCTAAGCTAATTTGAATTAATTAATTCATTTATTTTGAATTAGGAATTAATTAATTTACAATAAAAATAATAAAATAATAACTTTCCTAAGTTGATTTGTCTAGCAAATAAATAAATAGAAACCAAATATAAGACTAATTTTCTAAAACAAATAGTCAAAATCAAATTAGGAAACTAGTTGGACTAGTTTGACTACTAAGGTATCTTTGATCAATGTCCAGCTTGTTTGAACTCCAAATCAGCTTCCATATGACATGTAGGATGCCAAATATGATTCCCACACATTGCCTCTTGATTGGAATAAGTCAAACTTGCTTGAACAAGAAGAAAAGTCAAAGTTAGCGGCTAAACAGCACATTTTCGGCCAAATTGAGTTGTTGTCTGTACAAGCTGATTTTAGATGCTTTTTATTCTTCCTTTAAATGATTCCATGGTCTCTTGGTGATATCAATTGAATCCAAGAAGTGTTGGATCCATTCGTTGCCACCCGGAGTCCATATTTGCACTAAAATAGCTACCTTGGTCTGTAACGACTTTCACCACTTTTATGCTTAAAACAAGCTTTGTATCTATGGGTATTGATAAGCCCTTTTGAGTATTAATTACTCCCTGTATAAAAGTAGCCAGGTTTTACTTAAACATATTAGCTTGAGCTCTAGTGATCTAGTCTTCATCTATATCGGGTCAGCACCCTAGCAGGTTGTCGGTTCTGCGGGTTCGGGAGAATGCTCATCATTCCCCTCCTCTTGAAAAGGATTTGTCCTCAAATCAAAATCATTACCTGCAGAAAATAGGAGATAATTCAGCAACATTAAATGTAGCACTAACATTATACTCACCCAGTAAGTTAAGTTTGTAAACATTTTCATTAATCCACTCCAAATCTTGAAAAGGTCCATCTCCACGCGGCATAAACTTGGACTTCCATTGCTCGGGAAACCTCTCTTTTCTTAAGTGCAGCCAAATGCAATCTTCTAGGTCAAACTATCACTAAAAATCCTAGAAATACCAATTTATCTTTACAAAAATCACACCTTTTAAAGTTAGCAAATAATCTCTCCCAAATTTTCAAATTTCCACTAAGTAAAGCTCTCAACAAAGCAGATAAAGTTCTATACAACGAAAGCATCTTTAAATAAGCACCTTTATAAATCATAACCATCAATGGTTTCTTATTCAAAATTGCTTTATTAAAATCACAAAGCTAAGTTAAAAAAAAAATTTATTTTTCTTTTGTTTTCTTTCTTTTTCTTTCCCACTCACGGATTCACCTTTTCCACTCTTACTCTCGGGTTTTGCTCTCTCTTTCTCTCTCTCATATTTCTCTCCTTCTTTCCCCTTAAGTTTGAGTTTAGGACACTTATCTTGTTGGTCTTGTTCAGCCTTGCCCCCCTTGGATTGGAGTTGAAGCCGTAGGTGCCACACTTGTCCTTTCTTTGAGTTTTTCGGCCTCCCTCATTTGTTGCATTTGAATTTGGTCTATAAATACCTTCTTCGGAGTTAATGGCTCCAGCTTAACCTTTTTTCATTTAAATTTAAATACAATGGTATTCTCTCTCCCATAATGTATGGCATCCTTATCGAATTGCCATGGTCTACCCAACGAAATATGACCCGTATGCATAAGAACAACATCACACAATACAATATCCGCATATTTATCAATGCTGAATTTTACTTTGGCTTGTTTATTTACTTTCATCTCACTACATCATTAAGCCATTGTAATATATATGGTTCTGGATGTTTAATTGTTTCTAAGCCTAATTTACCAACCACAACATTACTAATTACATTAGCATAACTTCCACTATCAACTATCATGCTACAAATGTTACCTTGAATTTCACATCGGGTGTGGAAGATATTCTCTCTTTGAATTTGGTCCTCATATTTGTATACGGCTAGAACCCTCCTTGCCACCAAACTCAAATTATCCCTAGATGCCTTGAGAGTTTCAAATTCATCATGCCCTTCATCTCCAACTTCATCTTCATTAAATTTGTCTTTTCCTTCACTATCTTCACTTTCGGACTCTATCTCACCATTACCTTTCAGCACCATGATTCTTCTATTCGGGCATTGATTGGCAATGTGTCGTCATCCATGGCACTTAAAACACATAATTTAATAAGTTTTAGAAGGCTTAGGATCAGATTTACCTTCACTTTTGTGTGCTTGGACAGATTCGGTTTCGGACTCCCTTTTTGGCCATGTGGTGCTTTCTTCTCCAAGTTTCGGCTTTTGTCTTACTTTAAAGGTGGGATTGCTTCTTCAAGCACTTGGATTTGACCTCCCACTATTTGAAACTCCTGCAAACCATGTACTTGTGCCCCTCTTCTTGAATTGATTCTCAAGTTTGATAGCCACATGCAACATCTCTTCCAATTCCACATGTTGTTACAATTCCAATTGGTTAGCTATCTCACGATTCAATCCACCTAGAAACCTTGCCATGGTTGCCTCATGATCCTCATTCATACTCAATCTTATCATGAGCATCTCCATCTCCTTGTAATAATCTTCCACTGTCCTATTTCCTTGAGATAAAGGTTGTAACATTTTATGTAGCAACCTATGGTAATGAGTTGGTACAAATCGCTTCCTCATGGCCCCTTTCATTTGTCACCAAGTAGTGATGGGCTCATCTCCAATTCTCCTTCAGGTACTTTGCTTATTTGTCCACCATTGGAGGGCATAATGTCCAAATTGCATTGCTACCACTTTTACCTTCTTAGTCTCCGAATAGTTGTGACAGTCGAAAATCATTTCCATATGCTCTTCCCACTCTAGGTATGCCTCTGGATCACTTTTTCCCATAAAAGGTGTTATGTTCACCTTAATATTTCCAAGAGAATCCTCCTCCTCCCTTGCTAGTCTCCCATGGTTTTTCCTTCCTTGGAAATCATATATGCGTTCAAAATCCTCCTCCAAATTATCTCGATAATTTCCTCGTCAAAAAATCCACCCTATGGCGTCTACGACCTCCTCGACCTTGACCTCGTCCACCATGGAAATCTTGCCTCAAATTCAGCCCACCTTGTGATGTTTTCAACTTGTCCATCCTTTGATCTAGGTGATCAAAGTAAGCACTCATCCGCTGTAATTGCTCCAAGACCGCCATCATGTCCGTGTGCTCACCCCCACTTCTCAAAGCTCGGGAATCACCCTTGAATCCTATGGATTCCTCTTCATTAATTCTTAATGGTGGATCTCTTCTTCTCACCCTTGAATCTGTCATGTTAGTATGAATAACACAAAAATAAAATAGAACCTCACCAAAATCACTCCCTTACGTGTTTAACTCAAACAAGGTCTCAACACTTGTGTTTGCACACTAGTTTCGGCTTTTGACCCTCTTTTAAGCTCATACACTCTCGCATTTTTCCACTCAAAGAACAAACTCAAAGTTCTAATTAAAATATCCACAAAACAGTAATTAGATCACAAGTATGTTTTAATTAAACTTATCAACAAAACAGTAGCAAAAAGTAAGCAATATTAAGTGAATTTTTAAACACCTCATTCTCGGCTTTTCTAAGAAAAAATAATGCAATTAACAAAGGAAATTTCGGAATCAATAAGAACTGGACCAGATGGTAAGAAATTAAGAATTCAAGAATAAAATTTAGAGAAAGAAATTCAAACATGTACAAGAATCAAATTGAACAAAAATATAAGATAGTTGTTAGTTGTTGTTCTTCGTAATTCAAGTTTTCGTATCAAATCCTTTAACTAATTTTAATCCAAATAATTTAAGCACCCAAAATTCAAAATCCAGCAACAAAATTGAATTTCTAGCAACTATAAATATTGAATAAATAAGCAACAACTCAGCAGCTCCAACAAATTTCCAGCAAACAGATTCAACTCCAGATTTCAACAACCTGATTTTTTTTTTTAATCGGATTTTTTTTTTAAACTCACAAAATATAAGCTCAAATTCAGTTGTAAGAATTAACAACTAAATTGCAATTCCAACACCAAAAAACTACCAAACCCATGACCACCAACAACAAAAATACAAATTTGCAATTTTTTTGTAAATTTATATATGTTGTCGCAATTCCTCTTTTTTTCTTTTTTTTTTTGAATATATAAATTCAAATATTTGAAATCAAAATCAACAATAAACTAAATTAATAAGAACAAATATGAAAGACAACCAATAAAATAGGAAACAAAAAGTACGGTAAAACAAAGAACCTAATTTTAGCTATGAATGATTTGTTTTTTAAACATGTAGAACGTGTATGATGATAGAAGCAACCTTAACCTAATGCTAAAATTATAGATTAACACAAAAAAAATAAAGCAAATAAGATAGATCAAACATGAACAAAATCTTGGCTCTGATACCAAATGATACGAACCTAGGTTGACTCGCGCCTAAACCCATATTATATTAGCCCGGATCTCAATTAAGTTCAAGTTCTTATGGGAAAACCATAACCCCTAACCAACATATGATTAAAACCTTAGTATAATGAAGATGCCACAATAAGTGACGGATTTCCTATTGATAAGTCAAAACTAAAACACTCAATCTCTAATGGTATTTTAGGTGTTCAAAGAGAACATAGAGAAATTCAATCTCACAAATATTTTTCTGTATATTATTGAAGGTGTGTTATTCCTAAAAATTAATCCCTTAAATAGGCTAGAGTAAGAGAACAATAAACCCTAAAAATTTAGGTTAAAACTGGCCATTAAAGAGAAAAGGAAACATGTTAGCCAAAATTCACCTACTTTCCTAAACTAATTTGGATTAATTAATTCCTTTATTTTGAATTAGGAATTAATTAATTTAAATAAAAATAATAAAATAATAACTTTCCTAAGTTGATTTTTCCAGCAAATAAATAAATAGAAACCAAATATAAGACTAATTTCCTAAAACAAAAAGTCAAAATCAAATTAGGAAACTAGTTGACTAGTTTGACTACTAAGGTATCTTTGACCAATGTCCAGCTTGTTTGAGCTCCAAATCAGCTTCCATATGCCATGTAGGATGCCAAAATATGATTAATAATGATTTCCACACGTTGCCCTTTGATTGGAATAAGTCAAACTTGTTTGAACAAAAAGAAAAGTCAAAGCTAGCGGCTAAACAACACATTTTTGGCCAAATTGAGTTGTTGTACGTACAAGCTGATTTTAGATGCTTTTGATTCTTCCTTTACATGATTCCATGGCCTCTTGGTGATATCCATTGAATCCAAGAAGTGTTGGATCCATTCGTTGCTGCTCGGAGTCCATATTTGCACTAAAACAGCTATCCAGGTCCGTAGCGGCTTCCACCATTTATATGCTTAAAACAGATTTTGTATTTTTGGGTATTGACAATCCTTTTTGAGAATTAATTACTCCCTAATATAAAAGTAGCTAAGTTGTCCTTAAACCTCTTGGCTTGAGCTTTAGTGATCGACCCGGTCTTCATCCATATCGAGTCAGCACCCAGCGGGTTGTCGGTTGTGCGGTTCGGGCGTATTTTGCTCACAGGTTGTCCTTAAATCCCTTGGCTTGAGCTCTAGTGGTTGGCCCAGGTCTTCATCCGTATCAGGTCATTACCTCAGCTGGTTGTCAGTTGTGTGTGGTCGGGCGGATTCTCATAAAGACTAGTCAAACCAAAAGGAGGAAGGTAATCTGAAAGTAAGCTTTAATGTAACAAGTCATCCAAATAAATCACCCATAATTTGAAATTTTAGATTGATTGATCAAGTTTGACAAAGTTGGACGTTTTAAGTGGGACCAATTTTATAACAGCCCAGTCCACCCACATTTGAATATTGTCCGCTTTGGCACTGAGAAATCCTCTTACAACCCAGCCCTCACGGGTTTAAAATGCATCCACAAGGGAAAGGTATCCACAGCCTTATAAGGCATGCTTCGTTCCCCTTTCCAACCGATGTGGGACTTCACAATCCACCCCCCTTGGGGCCCAATGTCCTCCCTGGCAAGCCGATCTGGGTACTAACTCTGATACCAACTGTAACAGCCTAGTCCACCCGCATGTGAATATTGCCCGCTTTGGCACTGAGGAATCCTCTTACAACCCAACCCTCATGAGTTTAAAATGCATCCATAAGGGAAAGGTATCCACAGCCTTATAAGGCACGCTTTGTTCCCCTTTCCAACCGATGTGGGACTTCACAATTTTTGACTTTTATTTGGAGTTGGATTTTTACTTTGAGTCTTGCATAAAGTTCATCGATACAAGTTTATAGACTGGTGGCACACCAAATTCCAAATTACGATTAAAAATTTATGTTTCTGAAAAGTTGTAAATATCAGTATTATATTAATGTCTAAACTATTCCTAAATTTTCTTTTGTTCGTGACCTAAGGTCTTATATAAGTGTTGGAGAGTGTGCCCAATAATAAACAAAATCCAAAATACCCGTTTTGTTCGCAAAATGTTAAAGAGCTTTCCTTAAACCTTAGGACATGAATCGAGTCCATCCAAACTCATTTGAACAATAGTTGGGTCATTACTATTTTCTCACTTTTTGGCCATTAACAAGCTTCACATGCTGACCAGACGGGTTGCCCATCATTTGATGACCAAACTCACCAAATCTCCCAATAATTAGACACCGAACAAGCCTAATTAGGCTTGTAAAGCCGACGATGGTGATCCAATTGGGTTGCAGAAGTTCATGGACTATTTTTCCAATCTAGGCCTACCCGCCCACCAGTACACCCTTCATCCTTAATTTGGACCCGTTGAATCCATTTTCAGCCTCTGTTTTGCAAGATTCCTCATCATTTAAGATATCCATCAATGGGAAGTTTAGCCACAAATTTCGATGAGTTTTTTGGCCATCTGTGACACTTTTGAACCAAGGTGAGCACATCAATGTATTCTTCATCACTTAGGCTTTCTGTTAATATAAAGTTTGTGAATTTTGGACATTATTTGATAATTGTTCCTTTTTTGGGTCAATTAAAAAAAATACCGGATAATATTAGACTATGTTTGGATAAGATTGGATAGATTGGACCAAAATGAAGTTGGATTAATGTAATTAGATATTATAGGACCTATTGGAAGTCCAATTTCATAAAATTGGCCTTGGGTGAAAAAACCCAATTTTGGGTACCGGATCCTAAGGTTTGCTATGTAATTGGATCACTCAGTGCCTAATTTATATAATTTTATGGAAATATAAATTATTCTAAGACATTTGGTACACATCAATATCTTTGGCTTAGTTGTTGGAGCCTAAAGAATATTTTATTATATTGCAGATCCTTGTACTACATCTAAAGGCGACTTTCTGGAGGAGCAGGAGTGAGCATCAGCGGTACATGTGAGTGGCTATATTTTAAATGATTTTGGACATGCTAGTACAATATATATAGTCTGAATATGATATATATACATTATTTGATTTAAATGGTTATTATATACATGTATAAATCTTACATCGACGTGTTATCATTTCATGTGACTTTTGATAGATTTTAAATAGTTTTAAATTCAAATGCGTTCATAGTTAACTTATGAATCTTGGTATTTAAATATTTTGATAAAAAAATTGATGGTTTAGTTATTTTGGAAAATATTTGACTTTTGAGGAAGTAAATTGAAAATTGTATATTTTTAAGCATATTTAAGTGTTTTATATTTTAAAGTATTTAAAAATAGTTTATGGTGTTATATATTTAATTGTTGTTATTTGTTTTTTGGTATAAAATGTTGATTTGAATTTGAAATATTTAAATATTGGATTTGAATACATTTTATGGTACAGTATTTGTTTGTGGAAAAATGGAAAAGTATGAAAAGTAAGATCTTAAAAAGATTATTTATTAATACTGCACCGTTGTTTTTAATTGATGTACCATATAGTATCAGTGTTTTGGTTTAGTATTACATTATTGCATGTAGATTTGTCTCGATGCTTGTAGTACGCTAAGGGTCGTGAGGTGGTTTTATCTCACAAGTTTATTATTTCTACAATACCTATAAACTAAGAGTTGTGAGTTGGGTTCATCCCAAGGTTTTATATTGCCACGATGCCTTATGAATACTAAGGATTATGAAGTGGGTTCATCCCATAGGTTCCTTTAACCCTTTACTGTCTGGTGGTGTTTCAAGATGCCATGAACCATTTAAGAGTGTTAGGTATATTGTATAGTACATTATTTATTTTTCTTAGCACATAATTAGTTTTGTTTTCTATTGTGGTTTTACAGTATTTTCCCATAATTACTTTTATGAACATATTTATATTATTTTATGTCCAGTATTTTGAATTATGATTAATTCAGTTTATAATATTTAAATGGTTTATTGATTTATAACATTTTAGTTGTTTTATGATATTGATTTAGGGCATAGTTGGATTTTGTAAAATTAATTTTAAACAAAAAACATTTTAAAAGAGTAGAACAAGAGATTTTAAGTGAAAAGTTTCCAAAAATAAAATATTATTTTCTTATTGTATTATGCCACTCACTGAGATACTTTATCTCACATTTTATTTGTTTTTCAATCTGTTCCCATAGGTCCACATAATTAGTGAACAGTCTATATCGCGCATCACTTGTTGTTCCGTATTTTCTAAAGTAACAACAGTATTTATCCTTTCCTATTTATCTTTATTTTTGTAGACTTACTCACATCAGTTTGATTACTTAATTTTATAAATATTCTTAGAATGCTCTGACCTAAATTGTAGATACAGTAGTGTTACTCTATTATATATGTGTAGTATTGGTATGTAGTATGACAGACCATAGATGTTGACTATAGTTGTGGACTTGCATGCTGTTGGGTTTTATCTTTATATATTGAGGTATTATTTTATAGTATATGCATTGGTTATCTACGATTTAAGTGAGTTTCCATTGGGTTTTCTCTAAGGACTGCCTAATGAGATTTCACTATATGGGACCACTCGGGAGTCCTGGAAGGGTTCCTAGGGTGGGTTTCATCATTTAAGACATTATTATGAACAAAGTAAGCTAGCCAACCACTCTTAATGGTTCAAATGCAAGGAAGAAGATAAAAAATCAACCAAGTGGATAACAAATAAAGGTGAGGAACATTTCACCACTATGTACTCTTTCTCTTTTCATATGCATTTATATTTCTTTAAATAATGGGGACAATGTTCCATTTATGTTTGGTGGAAGAAATATGCTTTTGGGTTGGTATATAATGAAAATTTGGATTATCTTTTCATTATATTTTGTTGGCTCTTGTATTATAAAAATTGTTGTTTCAAAACTTGCATTTGACGTTTTCAATTGTTGAAAAGAATTAGTTTTAGTAATGAATTGGTTTTAAAATTTTCATCTTATTGGTTTCAATGTTTGAGCATATAGCCAATTTTGCATGACTTAGATGACTTTTGGAGAAGATATTATTAGTTTTGGTATATTATTTTAGTTTGAACTCTAAAACTCACATAATCAATGTTTGAGGCGAAATCTTATTATTTTGTTTAGAAAATGATTCAGGTCATTTTTATTTAATTATTTAGGCATTTCAAGCAATTCTATAACATCTTAATTTTGCTAGTGATGCGAATATGCACGTGCTTACACAAACGACAACTCGTTGGGGTGCTGACCTGATACAGATGAAGACCGGGTTGATCACTAGAGCTCAAGCTAATGAACAACCTTGCTGCCTTTATCCAAGGGGTAATTCATTCTCAAAAGGGCTTGTCCATACCTAAAGATACAAGGCCTGTCCATACCCGAACATACAAGGCCTGTTTTGAGCATACAAGTGGTGGAAGCCGATATGGACCCGGGTAGCGATTTTGGTGCATTTATGGAGTTCGGGCAGCATGAAATGGTTCGAATACTTCATGGATTCAATAAATATGTCTAAGAGGTCATGGAATCAAGTCAAGAAAACTTCAAAGGCAACCAAAAAGGAGCTGTGTGCATGGAATAGAAACTTGGCCGGTTTTGCCGCTTTTTCTTGCTGGCTTTACTGTATTTTGCCGAGTTGGCTTTTTCTCTTTCCTCCAAGTAAGGGAAACGTGTGGGACTGCATGATAATCCTATTTGGCATCATAAAAAGCATATGGAAGCTGATTTGGAGCTTAAGTTGGTCAAAGATTGGTCAAAGTCAACTTAGTCAAAAATATAGTATTTTAGTTTTCTAATTTGATTTCTACTTTTTGTTTTAGAAAATTACCTTTACTTTTGGTTTTTATTTATTTATTTGCTGGGAAAAGAAGTTTAGGAAAGTTATAATTTTATTCTTTTCATTGTAAATTAATTAATTCCTGATTCAAAATAAAGGAATTAATTAATCAAAATTAGATTAGGAAAGAGAGAAAATTCGGCCACATTAGGAAACAACAAGGCATGGCCGGTTTTTGCTTTAGTTTTTAGGGTTTTATTTTGTTTTCTTTTAGCCTATATAAGGGCTTGTTTTTGAAGAAGAACACACCAGTAATAATATTCAGAATTTAATTTGTGAGATTGAATTTCTCTTTATTCTTTTGAACACCTAAAACACCATTAGTGAATGAGTGTTTTAGTTTGACTTATCAATAGGATATCCATCACCTATTGTGGTGTCGTCATTATACTAAGTTTTCTAATTACAGGTGTGTGTTTACAGCAACATAAAAAAAATAAAATAAAATAAAAACTGCATATTTGTATTTTTGTTTTGGAGGTCACGGGTTTGGTGATTATTTGGTGTTGGAATTGCAATTTTGGTGTTGATCCTTGCTACTGCAATTGTCTTATGTTCTGTGAGTTAAAAAAAAAAAAAAAGAAGAAAAAAAAAGCTGAATATAAAAAAAAAAAAAAAAAAACAAATCGTTTGTCGAATTTGGTGTTGAAATTTGTTGCTGAAAATTTCTTGGAGCTGCTGATTTGTTGATTAATTATTCAATATTTGGAGTTGCTGGATATTTGAATTTTGGGTGCTTAAATTATTTGGATTAAAATTAGTTAAAGCATTTAATACAAAACTAGAATTACAAGAACAACAACCAATACTATTCTTTAATTTTGTTATAACTGATTCTTGTTCGAGTTTGAAATTCTTTTTCTAAATTTTTATTCTGAATCTTTAATTTCTTACCATCTAGTCCAGTTCTTATTGATTCCAAAAATTTTCTTGCAATTTGCCTTATTTTTGCCTAGAAAAGTTGAAGTTTAGGTATTTTAAATTCATTCGGTATTACTTGCTTTTTGTGACTGTTTTGTTGATAAGTTTAATTAAACATACTTGTGATCTAATTGCTGTTTTGTGGGTGTTTTAGTTAGAACTTTGAGATAATTCTTTGAGTGGAAAAAGGCAAGGGCGTGTGAGCTTAAAAGAGGGTAAAGCCGAAACTAGTGTGAAAACATGAGTATTGAGACCTTGATTGAGTGAAACACATGAGGGAGTGATTTTTGGTGAGAACTTATGTTATTTTGCATTATTTATACTAACATGGCAGATTCAAGGTTGAGAAGAGGAGATCCACCACTAAGAATTAATGAAAAAGAATCCGTAGGATTCCATGGTGATTCTCAAGCTATGGGGAGTGGTGAGCAGACGGACATGAGGGCTGTCTTGGAACAATTACAGTGGATGAATGCTCAATTTGACCACATAAATCAAAGGATGGACAGAATAGAAACATCTCATGGTGGACCAAATTTGAAGCAAGAGTTCCATGGAGGTCGAGGTTGTGGAGGCTGTGGACGACCTAGAGAGGAGTTTGAAGAGGAAAATTTTGGAGATAATTTTGAGGAAGGAATGGATGAAACGTTTGCCATCCAAGAGAGGCTAGGCCATGGGAGGCATAGGAGAGAGGAGTAGATGATGATCTTCGAAATATCAGGGTAAACATTCCACCTTTCATGGGAAAATTTGATCCAGACTTACCTAGAATGGAAGGAACGAATGGAGATGATTTTTTATTGTCACAACTATTCGGAGGCCAAGAAGGTTAAATTCACAGCAATGGAATCTGGACATTATGCACTCCAATGGTAGACTAATAAGAAAAATACCTGAACAAGAGTAGGTGATGAATTGATCACTACATGGCGACAAATGAAAGGAGCCATGAGGAAGCGATTCGTACCATCACACTATCATAAGTTGCTGTATCAAAGGCTTCAATTCTTATCTCAAGGAAATAGGTCCGTGGAGGATTACTACAAGGAGATGTAGATGCTTATGATGAGGTTGAGCATGAATGAAGATAGAGAAGCAACCATGGCAAGGTTTCTTGGTGGTTTGAATCGTAAGATAGCCAATCAACTAGAATTGCAACAAAATGTGGAATTGGAGGAGATGTTGCATGTGGCTATCAAACTTGAGCATCAATTCAAGAGGAAGGGTGTAAGCTCATGGTTTGGAGGTGTTTCTAACAGTGGAATATCAAATTCAAGTGCTTGGAGAAGCAATCCCACCTCTGAAGCAAGACAAAAATCGAAGCTAGGTGAAGAGAGCTCCAAACCGCCAAAGAAGGATGTAAAAGCTAAATCTGTCCAAGCACCCAAGAATGAGGTAAAATCTGATCCTAAACCTTTAAGATCTAGAGAAATTATTTGTTTTAAGTGTCAAGAACTCGGACACATTGCTAGCCAATGCCCGAATAGAAGAATCATGGTGTTAAAGGGTAATGGTGAGCTAGAATCGGAAAGTGAGGAAAGTGGAGATGAAACCGAGCAAGGAGAGGAAGACTTTGAGGATGAAGCTGAAACCTTGCATGCATCCAATGCCAAATTAAACTTAGTTTCTTGGAGAGTGCTTCCTGTATACAAGGATGAGGATCAAGTTCAAAGGGAAAACATTTTCCACACCCCAATGTGAAATCCAAGGTAAGATTTATAGTATGATTATTGATAGTGGAAGTTGTACAAATATAATTAGTAACATTGTGGTTGATAAATTAGGCTTGACAATTATTAAACATCTAAAAGCATATAGATTACAATGACTTAATGATAGTGGTGAGATGAAAGTGAATAAACAAGCCAAAGTAAGATTTAGCATAGATAAATATGTGGATGTTGTTTTGTGTGATGTTGTACCTATGCATGCCAGACATATTCTATTAGGTAGACCATGATAATTTGATAAAGATGCTACTCATTATGGTCGAGAGAATTGTATTGTTTTTAGATTTAAAGGTAGGAAGGTTAAGATGGAGCCATTGACTCCCTAGGAAATATATAGAGACCAATTACAAATACAGTAACGGAGGGAGGCTGAAAAACTCAAGGACAAAGCTAGTATGGCACCTACAGTTTCACCATCCATCCAAGAAGGTAAGTCCAAGGTTGCTGTCCAAGCTAAGCATTCTAAAACAAAAATTGAGTGGAAAAACCATGATAAAGCCAAAAATGGAGTAAGAAAAATAGAGAAATCCGAGAGCCATGGTAAGAAACCCGAGAGAGAGGAAAGATATGTGGTGGCCGAGAGAGAGAAAGGAAAAGAAAGAAAAGAAAGAAAAAATAAAAATTTTTATTTGAGTTTTGGGGATGATAATAAAGCTATCTTGAGTAAGAAACCATTGCTGGTCATGATTTATAAAGATAATTATTTGACTGATCATGCTAATCCTGAATAACTTGAATTGCCAAAGTTCTATTTCTTCTCTTTTGCAAGAATTTGTTGATGTTTTTCCAGATGAAATTCCAAATGGATTACCACCTATTAGAGGACTGAACATCAAACTAACTTTGTTCCAGGGGTTGCCATACCAAGTAGACTTGCATATAGAAGTAATCCCGAAGAAACAAAGGAGCTACAAAAGTAGGTAAGTGAGTTACTTGATAAAGGTACCATTAGTGAATAAGTATTTTAGTTTGACTTATCAATAGGATATCTATCACCTATTGTGGCGTCTTCATCATACCAAGGTTTCTAATCACAGGTTGGTTAAAGGTTGAGATGACTATTACAACTTGAACATAATTAGATCCGTGCTAATATAATACGGGTTTAGCCGTAGATCATCCTAGGTTCGTATCATTTGGTATCAGAGCTGAATTTCGTATAATTTTATTTTTGATTCCTAGTTTTTTGGTTGTCTTTCATCATTGTTCTTGTTAATTTTGGTTTTTCTTGATTGTTCTTTGCTGTTTTAGTCTTAAATATTTGCATTCATATATTCAAAAAAAAAAAAAAAAAAGAGAGAGAAAAAAAGTTATGAAAGCTTTTTATTAAAGACTTATGAATATAAACTTGTGACATGTTTTGATGAAGGATTAAGGATGAATTAAGTTTGGGGGAGGAAGTTAGTGTTGTCAGCTTTGGTTTGCATCTTTGTGTGGTTTTGAGCTTTAACTGAAGTATGTTTGTTGCTATGTTTTCTCAACTCGCAAGTATACGAATAAACTAGGAAAATGAGTAGGATAAATAAACAAGTATGATATCCAAGAGAATAGAGGATTAACTCAATTTTATTGTTCTATTAGTTAAATTATTGAGCATTTAATGTTGTTGTAGACAATTGTAACAAAACATAAATAAAATCAAATATTAAGAAAGCAAATAGAAAGTAAGTAGAAAATAGACAACAAAAGGAAGGTTATAATAAAATAATTATGCATAGTAGAGCTTATAATCCACCACTAACTAATCTAATTTTATTACTGGCAAGCATTTTATTAACCTAGTATTTATTCAACTTTACTTAATCATCAAATTTATCAACTTCATGGTTCAATCTCTCATTGATTTACATTACCTTAATTTGACCTCCTAGTTTCTCATTAAAGTCATGCACAAATATTGATTAAGCAAATGAAATATTAAATATATAATTGAAAACCTTTTGGTTTGTTAATTATATAAACTAAATATTTATCAAGCAATGCATAGACTATATAATTTTTACCTCCCAACACTTCAATTTTGTAAACTAAGTAAATTACCTTAAATCTAATGGTTTTAACCATTTGGTAACTAAACTGATCAATCAAAATCCATAAGCACACAATAATTTATTGAATAAAAATACTAGATTGAATAAAATAAAATTTACAAGAAAACAATTAAACCTTCATAGCTAAGGCTTCATCATAACCCTAGCAATGAAATTTAGTTCATCATAAAACTAAAAACAACATTCATAATTAATTAAAAGCAAAGGTTCACAATCAAAAAGATAAAAAAAAAAGAGTAAAAAATAGAGCCATGTTGATGAAATCCCTATGGAAGAACTCCTTTTCTAAGGCTAAAGGCTTATAGCTCTCTTTTCCTCCTTAATTGCTCTCCTTTTCCTTCCTCCAGGCCTAGATGAAATCCTCTCTTGTTTCTGTTATAAATATTGTGTATTTGTTGTAGAGAATATGTGGAGGTTGAAAATTGTAAGGCTTAAAGGTTTCCTCGAGTCCCATTCCAATTTGGTTTCCAAAACATAATCCTATTTGACATTGAATGTGGGGCCAACTACTTTACATAATAAAGAATTAATTTTTGGTATTTAATTATGAATTTAATATAAGAAAATTTGTTGCTCATGCTAACCCAAAGGTTTCAACATATACTCTTAAGTTTTAGGAGCGTTATTTGCACTAAAACATTTCTTATTTGAATAATCTATTCAGCTTGATTTGACCCATCTTTTGGATATCATAACCAAATTATTTTTCCATAAAACCACTTGAAAAATTTATATATTCTTCTTGGCTTAGGAATGTATATAAATAAAAATGATTTGGACATTGGGAAGGTATTCAAACCTCAATTCTTCCACAGGACTGCAATATACTAAAACTGTGCATAAAAAATGATTTTAAATTAATTATTGGAATTATTGGCTCATCGAATTGTAATGAAATTTTGTGCAGATGTTCCTCAAGCTGGTATGACTTGAAAATTTCACTAGTAGCTCAATTTATGATAAAAAAAAAATGACTGCTCAACAAAATTCTAATAACACTAGAAAGCATTAGAAATACATGGTAGAGATCTTGTCCTCAAATCTTAAAATTGTATCTCCAAGCTTTTGGAAAATCATGTCTAAAATTGTTCTCCATAATCTTGGACCATTTTAGCTCCCTAGAATGCAATTCTTGAAAATTTGGCTAAAAGAATCCACCTTATAAGCAAATTCTTCACGTTTTAGTCTTTTTACCTGCAAATGAAAAAATTGTGAAATCAATAGACTTTCATTCCGATTAAGTGTATATTACTAAGAAAATAGGAAGTAATAAGCTTAAATAAAGGCTAAAAATAGCATTATTTAACACTCACCACACCTTCAGCTTAAAATTTGCTATTCCCTAGCAAATAAAAAGACTAAAGACTAAAAATAATTCTTCAAAAGTTTATAACAATTAAATCCCAAGCTAAGCAACATGATAGTTTTTGTCTGAAAAATTGAATGTATCATCAATCCAAAAATAAAATACAAGTAATTATGTAATTCAACACCTTATGATGATTACTTACAAAATATGTATGTGAAAAATTATAGCAATCAGTATCATGCACTTAAACAAATCCACACTAATTGGAATATAAAAATTAAAGTATAACTTCGTATGCTATATATAATCAATAACACTCCACTAATATAGAAATAATGCATCATTTTGAATTAATAAGTCCTTTTTCGGCCTATAATGTAAAACCCAAAGATGAAAAGGCTTAAAAAAAGAAAATGATGGGAAAACAAATAACAAAATGAAAACTTAAATCAAATGTCAATGAATATATGCATATCAAGAACTTTGTATAAAAGCATTGTGGTATATCTTCAAACTTATTTTCTTCTTTACGTACTTTAAACATTTAAACTCTTTATTACTTCAATAATATAATTTATCAACTTTCCATTTTAATAACAACCTTTCACTAGTTTCAATACAATACAAATAATACTTTCTTTGAAAATAAAATAGAGAACCAAAAGTATTTATTTTGTGGAAGTAGATCATCGTTTATTGAATAGTTGAGTCATCATTGATTATTTTATTTTATTTTATTTTTTATCTTGCTTCCTTTTCATTTTCAGAAGTGCCTTTTTCTTTTTTGGAAGTGCATTTATGGTTTCTCTAAACTTTTCTTGAGTGAAGATTATGGTTTTATCAAATCAAGTATGCACTAGTCAAATTGTTTGAGAAATAGTTTGAACAATGATAAATGGTCAAATGGTCATTATCAAGATAAATGATCTAAGTATCAATGTTTGAATATAAGAAAACAATCTTATCTTAGATATGATAGATAGTATTGTACATTAAGGAGCCAAATTAGAAAAAATTACTAAAGAACCAACGATTCAAGAACTAAGGCAAAAGGTTAACGAGACAAAGAAGGAGTCAAAGGATCTCAAATTAAAGGTTCAAATTTTAAAAATGTAATATATCTGGTAAATCTCAAAAGCCCCATCTGAAAATGAGGTAGAGCAGTTCAAAAAGCTATTCAATGAAGAAATTAGATTTAAGAAAAATGAAAACTTGATGATAAGAAAGAGATCACTTTTAAGCATTTCAGAAACTAGCCAAAAGTTGCATTCTACGGTTACAACCATTGCAGCTAAAGAATACATGTAAAAGCTGAAGCTTTATAAACTTTATAGTTAATCTAAACTACAACAATCGAATTTGTTTTGAAAAAATAATATTCAAGTGCAGCCCAAATCTTGAGCATGACTAGTTGAGGATTAATTCCTCTTAGGCATTGAAAGTGTGGAATGGACCTAAAATGGGGGTTTGAATAGGTCCATGCTAATTCTAAATTTTTGATGCTGATTACCAATATAAACATAAGAGCCTATGCCTACTTCAAATCATATCTCCAAGCCCCAAACTACAATTTCACAGTTTATATATTTTTCAACAATCGAGGACTCAGTCCTCTGACAAATAATAATAAAATATAATAAAAATAAATGAAGACTCAGTCCTCCCATATTGAATATATTAAAAGCAATAAATGCAGAAATGTAAATGATATAAAAATAAAATAATTAACACAAAGATTTTTTATGTGGAAATCTTATATGGGAAAAGCCAAGGGTGTAAGCTATCACCATTAATATTAAAATTCCACTAAGAAAGACAAATCATATAACCACATGGTCATATCCTAAGTGTAAGGAAGGATATTGCCGTTCCCAACTACTATGGTAGTGGGATAACTCGACTTCCTAACTTTGGATACAATGACTTTAGGTCTAGACCACTGCAGCTACTACTCTTTGCAAGAATGTTTTTGCAGCTCCATTTTTCAAGGTTTTCCTCTCAAAGGACTAAGCTTTACCACCACCATGGCACACCAACACTAACATTGCAATAGTCTTTCTCACTATAGAAACTACTCCAAGCTTCACCATAGCAAATATGAAGAGCAATACAAATATGATATGTAGAAAATGTGTTTGGGCTACTTGGAAGGTGGGAAAATCCTATCGGTTTCTCTCATTTAAATGCTAAAATAAAAATCAAGAAACATAATAATCAAAACTCAAGTAAACTCAATATTAATGGGAGAATAATCAATCAAATATCAAGATAATCAATAATAATTGGTGAGGATTGATTTTGAAACTTAAAACTAATGAGATTTGTAATAATTTTAGGGAAACAAAAATGGTGGCTTCTCTCTTCTTTTTCTCCCTGTAAGCTTGATAAAAAGAAGGATTTATTTTATTTTATTTTTTAATATTTGGGGTTATTGTTCAAAAAACTTTTAATAAAATCAAACCATAAAATGACAAGTGCTAATACATTGTTTGAACAACTTTGGATGTTGTTTGAACAACACAAATCTAGCAATCGGTAATTGATGCATGGTAAGATGTTGTTCTAACAGCATCTCAACATTGTTCCAACAATGTCTAAACGTTATTCCAATGACATCTTAGCATCAAAATTAGTATCTTTACTTCCAAAAAAATTTTATTTTAAGCCCAAGTGAAAATGTCCTAATTGTAAACCCAAACAAAAACCTAAAAACTAGTAATAGGTGAATTTGAATGTGTGCTTAGCCACTTAATAAATATGAAACAAGGTTTCTAATTACTTTCCATTCCTAATTCAAATTTGTTCTTGATGCTTTAGCATGGACTGAGTCGAACACACATTGTAACTCAAAGTTTCAACTCATGAAAATTGTAATGCACAAAAACTAACTCTACAAGCATAAACCGACCAATATAGTAGTTTGTTATAATAGAGTTTGCTTAGAAACATTGTTTCTGATAAGTAAATAATTAATAGGAACAATCATATTGGGATTTTTATCCCTAAATCTCTTGTTTCCATTTAAGACGCATGATTAGGGTATGCAAGCTATGGTAAATTATATCCAAGTGGTATTTAAATTCAACTCTTAGTCAAAACACAAAAGCTCAATATTCAGCCTATCCACTTAAGAGATGATGAAAATTCAAAAAGAAATTATCTACCATATCATGGCTTAATCCCAAAAATAGGAAAGGGTTAGGATGATTTTAGTCTCAAGATATTTCTACTTAGTTTAAACAACATTTACTAGTAGAAGGATTATCATAACTAAAACCTTTCCACATAAGGAAGTTCGGTGCCAAGTTGACCAACCAATAAAAGATGGAGTTGAAGAGCTCAAAAATATTGAAGAGGACTTAATCAAGTTGAAACCATTTTTTCAAATCCCACCTACAATCTGATAAAACGAAAGCCTTATGAAGTTAAGACTATTCAACTTGTTGATGAATGAAGGAAAGTGGGGCATGGTTATTGAGTCAGATTTTTGTTTGTTGTCAAATTTTCATAAGTCAAAACATTAAGTTGTAAAGTTTCTGTCTCAGTCAGTACTGGACTATAAAGACCAAATTGCAGTTAGGTAAGGTAAGTGACTTAGAGAGCCTTTCTATTATTTGAGTGGTTAGCCATACACAGTTCCACACTGATTTATTTTTTATTTTTTATTTTATTGAGTTTTATACTCTTGGTATTTTGACTTTGTTTTGATATGATTTTTATAAAACTTATGAAATGCTTAGTTTGATAATTCTTTTTATTATTGTTTGAACAATAGCTCAAATAAAGTTGGATGTTGTTCAAACAACCATCTACCACATACCATTTATAGACGAGTGGATTCTGATGTTGTTCAAACAATTTATGTATGTTGTTAAAAAATGTCTACTATGTATCAATCCTTTAGTAGTGAATTTACATTGTTAAAACAACCTCTACCACATTTCAATTTCTTAAGCATTTGTATGTTGTTAGAACAATGTTCTACCATGTGTCATTTTCTAGTTGAATTTTAACATGTTAAATGAACCACTCCCAAAAGTTATCCAAATAGTGTTCTTATTTCATTAAATCCTTATCATTAATTGGGATTAAAGAGAGAGAGAGAGAGTTAAGCATCTCAATTGATGAATTAATACAATTTTCTTGAGATTTACAAGCTCAAGACCTAATTTATCAAATAACAACATCATATAGGTTCTCATTCTTGATTATGAATTGACTCTCTCACTTCTTTAAGTTTTTCTCTGCGTCTTTCATAGTAGGCTTCTTACTTATAGACAAACTCCTATGTTTTCTCACTTCTTCTAAACACCATAAATGCTTTCATTTTCCTTTGTGAACAAGACCATTGTGACAATTTTGGTATATCCTTTCAAGAAAGACTATTGTGGCACTGGTGGTGTAGTAGAGTCCTTTATGAGGGAGGCTCTGAAGAAGGAGATATGGTGTGGAGTCCTCATGCAAACTAGTAGCTTCAATGGTCTTGGCTTAAGGCCACTGTGTTCAGGTTTGAGAGAATGATCACCTCATTATCAAAGTGGCTAGGAAAGTACCTTAATTCAGAATAGGACTGTATGATTTGTATTGATTTTCCTTTACCAAGTGGATTTAAATTAGAGGTGGTGATAGGTACCTCCGGCTTTTCCGATCTAGGGTTTCCCCATAAAAATCTTGTATTTAATATTTTAAATTTCCTATCATTTGCATTTATGTACTTATTGCTTCTGTTGTGGAGAAAGCTAAGTCCTCAATGTCTGCTGTATATATATGTTTATATATTGTATGTGTATTCTTTATATTCATGTTTATGGATAGAACTGAGTTGTTAGTGCGTGCTGGATATTATATGCTTGTATGTGATACAAAAATCTGTTGTTTGAAGGTATGAAAATAATATGAAGTAGGCATAGGCTCTAGTAAGTCCTTTTATCATCAATGCTAATATAATTTTTAAACAACCAGGGACTTATTCAACCAGTCCTTCTATTCAACACCTTTAGCCTTGCTTGTCTAAAGCTTAGAGAACTGTATCTATACAATTTCTTGAACCTATAATTTATTAGAATAGCCTAAAAGGCACTTGAATTAAGATTTGCTTTGGATAAGAGTTTTAGAATTATGTAGATATGGATAGAAATTTATCCTAAAGCAAGGTTGCTAAAAAGTGAAGCAAATGGTCCAATAATAAAGATTGTCATCTCTAAGTTTAAAAAATGGGAGAAGATTAGCTTAAGGATTATGACAATCCTATAAGTGAAAAATTCCCTAGCCTAGTTACTAACCTTAAAGGATTTTTTAAGGACCTTTCGTCACTAAATATGTTTGTTAATTTAATTGTTTATAGGACAAGTGGTGGTGACTCACAACCTCTCATGTTGACAATATCAACTTTAAAGTTGAAAGACAATTGCTATTTAATAGGAGAAAAGAAGTCATAATAATTGAAGAGTCGGACATTAATTTAGACTTCATAAAGGTTGATATAATTACTATCTAACTTCACACCTACATCCATCCAAAGCTCCAAAAGCAAGAGCGCATTACACAATGATTGTATTGGATACAAATTTAGTTGAAACTAATCACAACATAAGGAACAATGACCAAAATTTTAAGCATCTTATCTTATATAGATTAGATACTTGCTATATCTTCCTAAGGAACTAAGAGGATGAATAAATTGTACCATTTATAATTATGTTGATTATAATTACGTTGATTACATATAGTCTTAGGAACAAATCATCTATTATCAGAATAAATAATGGTCTCATTTATGGTTGGTTAAGTTCAAATTAAATAAATCAAAAATGAAGTTTCCAACATGGTTTAGTGTAATGTATTACATTTTCAGACCTTCAGATGATAACAATGTTTCCAACAAGGTTTGAGGCAAGAATTTACATTTTCAAACCTTCAGATAAATCTTTACAAAGCCAATTAAAAAAAACATTTCAAACATGTTTTTAAAGTCAAACAAGGAAGGTTAAAGGCCCTCGATATGGGAGTATTAATGTTCTTAACTATTTACGAAATTCCTTGACTCTCACAATGGAAATACCAAATTGCTCATGGAAGTTTAAAGGTTCATCCCAAATTAATTAGTAAGATCTACATTGCTTCATGGAAAAGATTTGACATCACTCATGTCATATGTGAAAACTTAAAGGTTATATTATAATTGAATCGAATGGACCAAAGAAACATAAAGATTATTCACTGCCATGAGAAGGAATAAAAGGAAGATGCTAATTAATTTTAAAGGTTCATAGGGAAATACCAGCTTATCCAATATCAACTTGTCAAAGGAATTTAACATTTGGAACTATCATCTTCTAAGATACACTCAAAAGCTAAAATTCTAAATTAAGTTCAAACTTTATCTCATCTATTCTTTTATGTTGTGTGCTTTCCTTGAGTCTTGTGTTGCACATGGTGTTTATACAAAGCATCTTTTAAAGGTGATTTGAAAGAGCATCTTTTTCTTTTTCAAAGCATCTTCTACTTTTTTTTCCCCCCCCTAAAAATGCATATGTTTAGTCAAAGTGTAAGTGACATGATTATATATGGTTTTACAAAGAGTAAGTCTCATTCTGTTTATAAATAGGCAAGACAAATTCAATGTATGTAGGCTTAGTTAAGGCTTAGAAGTTAAGATTTTAGCATTGAAAGAGCGTGCCTCTTTGTTTTCTTAAGAATACTTTGGTACTGAAAAATCCGAGTTTTTGAGTGTTAAAGCTTTTCATGTAATCAACCTTTCTCCTTTGTAAAGTATTATTCTCATAAAATATTTTAGCACTCCTTATATCTTTGGCTAAGTTTCTAATTTCCTTATATTTTTATAAGCCATAATTTTCGTATATTTTCCATCTAAAATTATTCTTGTAACTGGTCCTCTATCTTTTAGTTGAAGAATTTAATTGGTTTTAAAAATTTGTCAACTCTCCTCCTTAATCCTCTTAGTATCTTTTAACTTTGCTATCCAAATGCCTAAAATATTACCAACCTAGAAATTTATGCTTCCATAAAATGTACAATAAAATGTATTTATGCTCATGGTCCTAACCTTGCTCTCATAAGTTCAAAATTACTAAATCTATGTACTACTATTCCAATTTCTCCATAAATCTGAATTACCTATTACCTATAGGTCTTGATTAGGAATTTGAAATTTTTCTACAATTTCATGCAAATGAGTTGTTGGTTAGCTTTCATGGATCATTAAGAACCTAAATGGGTAAGTATTGGCTATTAAAAAACTCTAAATCAATTTAATTTCTCTAAACTTAATTGCCCTAACCCAAATTGAAGCATTCTAAATACTCAACTAAATTGTGCAAATTATATATAAAAAGGAAGCCCAATAGATAAAGAATAGATTTGTACCTCAATTTAAGCAAATGTGATTAGAATTGGCAAACTATTCATTGGAACGTGCCAGTCGAAGTAGGTCTCGTAGTTTAGGTTAAACAAATGACAATTGGCTGAAATAGATGTTGGAATGAATTCAAGTAGTCAAAATTAGTGGGAAAAGACCTTCCAGTTTATCTAAACTATAATGACCCATCCCAAGAAAATACACAGGATTTGAAATTTTGGGAAATTTGGCCAAGTTTAACCAAGTTTGACCATTTTGGACTTTTAAATGATACCAACATTGACTTTTCTTTGGACATAGAATTTGACTTTGACTCTTATACCATAGCATGAAGCTTGTCAATATACATTGGTAAACAAGCGGCATGCTTAATTCTGAGTTACAGTTAGAAATTTATGGTTTTAGAAATTTTTTTACGTTGATATTATATCAGTGTCCAAACTAGTCATACATTTTTGTATGTTACTGTTCGGAAGTTCTATATATAAATGAGGAAGAATGCTCCCATAGAACAAATCCAAAAATTCCTTTTTTATCTAAAAAAACTAGAGATCCAGTAATACCTAAACTCGTCTTGTAGACAACCATGAACCACCACCACCCCTAACCGAAAATCACTCAAATTAACCACCTTTTTCTTTTTCCAGATAAGCTACATGCATGTAACAGATGGACTGCCCATGGAATTTACATTCTGAATCCAAAATTTCTTACTAGAATTCTTGTTGATGCAGTGGGATCAACTAATGTTTTGGCAACAGTAGCAAAATTTTGATCAAACTCAATTTGGCTAGATTTCGGCCATTTAAAGCTGTGTCTTTGTTCTCCCTTCCTATTTTGCACCCTTTGAATCCATTAGTACTCTTCATTTGTCTAATGTCCACATGGTTTGAAAGATCCATCAATAGGAAGTTTGGCCCAATTTTTTAATGTGTTTTAAAACCATTGGCGACATTTTTGGACTAAGGTGAGCACATCACTGTGCTACTCATCTCTTGCAATTTTTGGACATCCTTTGATAATTCGTCTAATATTTTTAGTCAATTAATTTAGTATAAAATAAAATTGGATTTTGTTTGGACAAAATTGAAATTAGATTTGTATAATTAGATGTTAATAGGACCTATTAGAAGGTTTAATTTCCTAAAATTGACTTTCAAATAAAAAACCTCAATTTTTTGATATCGAATCCTAATTATTCATAGTATAATTGGACCTTTCAGTGTTTAATTTTTTATAATTTCAAAGTTATATAAAGTATTTTAAAACATTTGTTATGCATTAATGTCTTGGGATTGAAAAATTTTGGAGCCTAAGGAATACTATTGTTATATTGTAAGCACCTGTATTGAGATTGAAGGTGACCCTACAGGGAAGTAGGAGTGGACATTAATGCATCTGTGATTGATTAATGTTTTAAATTATTTTGGGCTATTAGTATGATATCTATATAGTTATAATATTATATATTATACATTATATATATATATATGGGTTGGCTTAAATTTTTATTGCATACATATATGAATATATGTTGTTACTGATGCGAATCCGTCCAAACCTGCACAACTGACAACCCGCTAAGGTGCTGACCCGATACAGATGAAGATCGGGCCAATCACTAGGGCTCAAGCTAAGAGGTTTAGGGAAAATCTTTCTGCCTTTATCCAGGGAGTAATTCATTCTCAAGAGGGCTTGTCCATACCTAAAGTTCCAAGACCTGTTTTAAGCATACAAGTGGTGGAAGCCGATACGGACTCGGGTAGGGTTTTGGTACATTTATGGAGTTCGGACAGCATGAAATGGCTTCAATGCTTCATGTATTCAATACATATGTCTAAGATTTCATCAAATCAAGTCAATACAGCTTCAAATGCAATAAAAGGGGTTGTGCGCACAACATGACAATTTGGCCGGTTTTACTGTATTACCCACTAGCTTTACTGTATTTTGCTAAGTTGACTTTTTGTCTTTCCTCCAAGCAAGGGCAACGTGTGGGAATTCAAGATCAGCCTATTTGGAATCCTAAAAAGCATATGGAAGCTGATTTGGAGTCTAAACTGGTCAAAGATTGATCAAAGTCAACTTAGTTAAAAAGATAGTATTTTAGTTTTCTAATTTGGTTTTTACTTTTTGTCTTAGGAAATTACCTTTACTTTTTGGTTTTTATTTATTTATTTTCTGGAAAAATAAGGTTAGGAAAGTTGTTATTTTATTGATTTCATTGTAAATTAATTAATTCCTAATTCAAAATAAAGGAATTAATTAATCCAAATTAGTTTAGGAAAGGAGAGAGAAAATTTGGCCATGCTTAGTTTCCTAATCCTATTGGCCGGTTTTTCCTTTAGCTTTTAAGGTTTTATTTTGTTTTCTTCTAGCCTATAAAAAAGCTTGTTTTTGAGGAAGAATACAACATTAATAATATTCAGAATTTATTTTGAGAGATTGAATTTCTCTTTGTTCTTTTGAACACCTAAAACACCATTAGTGAGTGAGTGTTTTAGTTTGACTTATTAATAGGAAACCCATCACCTATTGTGGCATCTTCGATATACCAAAGTTTCTAATCACAGGTTGGTTAGGATTTAAGGTGACCATTAGAACTTGAACATAATTAGATCCGGGCTAATATAATATGGGGTTTAGGCGTAGGTCGTCCTAGGTTCATATCATTTGGTACCAGAGCCAAATTTTGTTCAGGTTTGATTTATCTTAATTTGCTTTTTTTTTGTGTTAATATACAATTTTAGCATTAGGTTAAGGTTGCTTCTATCATCATACACATTATACTTATGATCTAATTGCTGTTTTGTGGGTGTTTTAATTAGAACTTTGAGATAATTCTTTGAGTGGAAAAATGTAAGAGTGTGTGAGCTTAAAAGAGGGTAAAAGCCGAAACTACTGCAAAAACACGAGTGTCGAGATCTTGATTGAGCGAAACACGTGAGGGAGTGATTTTTGGTGAGAATTTATTTTATTTTGCATTATTTATACCAACATGGAAGATTCAAGGTTGAGTAGGGGAAATCCACCACTAAGAATTAATGAAGAAGAATCCGTAGGATTCCATGGTGATTCCCGAGCTACGGGGGGTGGTGAGCAAATGGACATGAGAGCCATCTTAGAGCAATTATAGTGGATGAATGCTCAATTTGATCACATAAACCAAAGGATGGACAGGTTAGAAACATCACAAAGAGTGCCAAATACAAGGTTTGAAGCTCATGGAGGCTGAGGTCGAGGTGAAGGAGGTCGAGGACGATTTAGAGAAAAATTCGGGGAAGGTAATTTTGGTGATGACTTGGATGGGGGATATGATGAAATTTTTGAACCTCAAGGAAGGCCAATCTATGGGAGACCAGCAAGGAACAAAGATAATGATCTAGGGAATATCAAGGTAAACGTACCACCTTTTGTGGGGGAAAGTGATCTGGAGGCTTACTTAGAATGGGAGGAGTGTATGGAGATGATCTTTGATTGTCACAATTATTTGGAGGCCAAGAAAGTTAAATTGGCAGCAATGGATTTTGGACACTATGCTCTCCAATGGTGGACTAATGAACAAGACACCCGAAGAAGAATTGGTGATGACTTGATTACTACATGGTGACAAATGAAAGAAGCCATGAGGAAGCGATTTGTACCATCACACTATCATAAGTTGCTGCATCAAAGGCTCCGATCTTTATCTCAAGGAACTAGGTCTGTGGAGGATTATTACAAGGAAATGGAGATGCTTATGCTGAGGTTAATTATGAATGAAGATAGAGAAGCAGCCATGGCAAGGTTTCTTGGTGGTTTGAATCGTGAAATAGCCAAACAACTAGAATTGCAACAATATATGGAATTGGAGGAGATGTTACATGTGGCTATTAAATTAGAGGAGGGGGTAGGCTCACAGTTTAGAGGTGTTTCCAACAGTGGAAAATCAAATCCAAGCGGCTGGAGAAACAATCCTACCTTTGAAAATAAGCCAAAGCCGAAAGTTAGTGAAGAAAGTTCAAATCGACCAAAGTTAGAGGCTAGAACCGAATTTGTCGAAGCACTAAAGAATGAGGTAAAATCTGATCCTAAACCTTCAAGATCTAGAGAAATTATTTGTTTTAGGAGCTAGAGACGAGGACACATTGCTAGCCAATGCCCGAATAGAAGAATCATGATGTTAAAGGGTAATGGTGAGCTAGAATCGTGCCAGACATATTTTATTAGGTAGACCATGGCAATTTGATAAAGATGCTACTCATTATGGTAAAGAGAATTGTATTGTTTTTAGATTTAAAGGTAAGAAGGCTAAGCTGGAGCCATTAGCTCCCAAGAAAGTGTATAGAGACCAACTGCAAATACAACAAAAGAGGGAGGCCGAAAAACTCAAGGAGAAAGCTAGTATGGCACCAACGGATTTACCATCCATCCAAGAAGATAAGTCTGAGTTTACTGTCCAAGGTAAGTATTCTAAAATGTAAATTGAGTGAAAAAATCATGAGAAAGCCGAAAGTGGAGTGAGAAAAATAGAGAAAGCCGAGAGACAAGATGAGAAACTCGAGAGAGAAGGAGAAGGTGTGGTGGCCGAGAGCGAGAAAGGAAAAGAAAAAAAAGAAAGGAAAATTAAAAAAAATTTATTTGAGTGTTGGGGATGTTAATAAATCCATCTTGAGTAAAAAACCAGTGCTGGTCATGAATTATAAAGATGCTTATTTAAAAATGTTTTTGCTGTATAGAACTTTATCTGTCTTGTTGAAAGCTTTACTTTATGGAAATTTGAAAAATTAGGAATAGATTTGTTGCTAAATTTAAAAGGTGTAATTTTTTCCATAATGAGCATGTATTTCTAGATTTTGTTGTGATAGTGTTTGACCCAGGAGATTTGGTTTGGTTACACTTACGAAAGGAAATGTTTCCAAAACAAAGAAAGTCAAAGCTTATGTCGAGTGTCGATGGACCTTTTTAAGTTTTTGAGCGGATTAATGAGAATGCCTACAAACTTTATTTAATAGGTGAGTACAATGTTAGGGCCACATTTAATTTTCTGATTTATCTCTTTTTTCTGCAGGTGATGATTTTGATTTGAGGGCAAAACCTTTTCAAAAGGAGGGGAATGATGTGTATCCGCCCGAACCCACACAACAAACAACCTGCTAGGGTGCTGACCCGATACGGATGAAGATCGGGCCAATCACTAACGCTCAAGATAAGAAATTTAGGGAAAATCTTGCTGCCTTTATCCAGGAGTAATTCATTCTCAAGAGGACTTGTCCATACCTGAAGTTCAAGACCTATTTTGAGCATACAAGTGGTGGAAGCCGATACGGACCTGGGTAGTGGTTTTAGTGCATTTATGGAGTTCGAGCAGTATGAAATGGTTCCAATGCTTCATGTATTCAATACATATATGTAAGAGGTCATGTAATTAAGTCAAGACAGCTTCAAAGGCATTCAAAAAGGGGCTGTGCGCACAACATGACAATTTGGCTGGTTTTGCTGTATTACCCGTTGACTTTACTGTATTTTGCTGAGTTGGCTTTTTCTCTTTTCTCCAAGGAAGGGAAATGTGTGGGACTTCATGATCAGCCTATTTGGCATCTTAAAAAGCATATGGAAGCTGATTTGGAGTCTAAATTGGTCAAATATTGGTCAAAGTCAACTTAGTCAAAAAGATAGTATTTTAGTTTCCTAATTTGGTTTCTAATTTTTGTTTTAGGAAATTACCTTTACTTTTTGGTTTTTATTTATTTTTTCCTGCACAAAGAAGTTTAGGAAATTTATTATTTTATTATTTTCATTGTAAATTAATTAATCCTAATTCAAAATAAAGGAATTAATTAATCCAAATTAGTTTAGGAAAGGAGAGAGAAAATTTGGCCATGTTTAGTTTCCTAATCCTATTGGCTGGTTTTTCCTTTAGCTTTTAAGGTTTTATTTTTTTTTCTTTTAGCCTATAAAAGGGCTTGTTTTTTAGGAAGAACACACCATTAATAATATTCATAATTTATTTTGTGAGATTGAATTTCTCTTTATTCTTTTGAACATCTAAAACACTATTGGTGAATGAGTGTTTTAGTTTTACTTATCAATAGGAAACCCATCACCTATTGTGGCATCTTCGATATACCAAGGTTTCTAATCACAGGTTGGTTAGGAGTTAAGATGACCATTAGAATTTGAACATAATTAGATTCGAGCTAATATAATACGGGTTTAGGCATAAGTCGTCCTGGATTCGTATTGGTTACATACATGTGTTATCATTAAATGTGACTTTTGATGAGTTTTTGAATAATTTTAAGTTCTTGTGAGTTCATGTTGAACTTGGAAATCTTAGTATTTAAATATCATAGAATTTAAATTGATTCTTTAATATTTTTAGGAAATAATTGGTTTTAAGAAAGAAAATTGCTAATTGTCTATTTGGAAGTGTGTGTATATATATATATATATGCTTTGTATTACAAGGTGTTTAAAGTGGTTTATGGTGTTATACATATCACTATTGGTATTGATGTTTTGGCATGAAATGATGATTTGATAATATTTAAATAATGTCGGATTTGAATATTAATTTCTAGATTATGGTACTATATTTGTTTGGAAAAAAAATGGAACATATAATTTTGAAGAGGGTTGTTATGAATATTATACTATTATTTAAAAGAGTGTACCATATAGTACTTCTAGTTTTGTTATATGTTATTAGTCATGCGCAGGTTTAGTCATCTTATGTAGTCGCGGTATAAAAAAATGATGAGTTATGTGCCACTTTCTCATGACCATAAGATGGTAGGTTGTCACGATATAAGAGAATGATGATTGAGTTGTGTGCTATTCCTTTATGATGTTGGTTTCCTTTATATCTCTTTACTGTTTGGTTGTGTTTTGAGATGTCTTACACTAGCTGGCAGCGCTACATATATCGTATGGTACATTATTTGGTTATATATATATATATACATATATTGGCGGTTTTATTACATTTTCATTATTACTTCTATGATTTTGATTATATGGTTTATTTTCCAACATTTAGTTTATGTTTAAGTTAGTTTTTCATTTTCCAAATTATTTAATTATGAAACACTAATTTTATAATATTGATTTGGGATACAAGTTGGGTCTTGCTAAAAAGACTTTAGAAAGGGGAACTTTTCAAAAGAGGAAGTTTACTCACTATTTTCATATTATTATTTTATTCCACTCACTGAGCTTGTCTCATAGTTTTATTCTTAAATTGTTCCCATAGGCTTCAGCCGACATGTTACATATATCATGTCCAGGCATATTTGTTGTTTGTATCTTTTTCCACTGCTGATATATCGTTCTTTTCCGTTAACTTTGATAATAATAAATATTATTCCTTCTGTTGAATTTTGATGTATACTTTATATTAAGAACTTTTGATATTTTGCATATGTTTATTTGTACTCCTTAGATTGCTATGGTGGATTAATCTTATATGTAAGACTCCTATATTATGTATAATTGATGATTTTGTAAGAATTTTATCAAAAAATATCTATGTAATTTTATCTGTGTTGTTGGTTTATACCCAAATTACAAGGAAGTTTTACTGGAATTTTTATAGAAAATTTGGTAGGGCTTCCCTACGCTGGACCATTTTAGGTGTCTAAGAAGGATCTGGGAGGCCTTGTTAAAAACTCACTGAAGAATCATGTTAATGGTTAGTACATTTGTGATCTAGGAAGTGCACATATCACAATAAAACTAATGGTATGAAAAATGATAGTTGGACTAGGAAAATATAGAAGATAGAATTTGATATGAGACATGGTTTTTGAAGATAAAAAAGTTCAGGAGAAGAATTGGCTAGCTAAGTTTAATGAGTAGGGGAAGAAGAATAAACATGAATGGGGGGAAAAATATTAAAAATAATATAATATAAAATAAAATAAATATATAATATAATTTTGATCTATGCAATGTGCTTTTTTTATTTGATATAGTAAAATAAGGTAAACAATTATGGAAAAAACTCAATTGTTTGTGACATGTTGGTAAAGACAAAAATATCGTTGTATTCTTTTGACCATAACTATTTAACCAAACTCTAATTTGGGTACCAAAGTCATAACAAAATTCATTAGGAACAAAAATTCAATTTGGGTCCCCACGCTGAAGTCAAACCTGGTCAACTCGCTAAAAAAATAGATTTTGTTTATATTTCTAAGATGGATTGTTACAATACATATCAAAAGACTTTGGCATTTATGAGAATATTTACAAAAAAAGAGATAGTTAGGCTGGGAATTAATGGGTTTGCAATATCTATTTTAATATTACAAAATTTGCTTCATAAAAAAAAGAAAAAAGAGTTGAGAAATATGATGACTTGCAACATGTAGGATAACACTAAATGATCTAGGAGCAAAAAGAGAAAACTGGTATTTCATATTGTTGTTTCCAATGAATTTTGAAACTCAAGATAAATGTGCTAGAGGGTATTCACTCCGTTAGTGAAACTGCTTAGACTGGTTGATCGAAAGGAGAAGCCTTCAATAAGCTTTGTTTATGAAAAGCTACTAAAGGGAATTTTATTTCTTCAAGAATTATGAAAATTCAAAAAAGCGAAAATGGGGATTGAATAGGCTTTTTCAAATTTATGCTCTTCTTTCTAAGAGTGTTTATCAAGGTAGCTACAAGAATTTATATCTGCTTCATATCTTATCTCCAAACCCCTAAGCCACAAATTCATAACCAGTATATGCCAACAATCGAGGACTCAATCTTCCCATAAATAGATAATAGAAGGTTATAAATTCAATATATGAAGACTTAGCCCATCCACAGCAAATAATATAAAACAACTACGTGCAAGAGTTTAAAAGACAAAAATAATAATTAGGCACACAATTTTTTATGTCAAAACCTTATATGGGAAAAACCATGGGTACCAGTCACCACCTCCAATCTAAAAATCCACTAAGTAAGAAAAATCATACAATTAGGTAAATAATCCTATCCTAAGGAATGATATCAACATTCTTAACCACCATAATAGTGGATGACTGATAATCTAACTTGGATGCAGCCACTTTAAGCTCAAACCGTTGCAGCGACCACTCATAGTAAGGATGATTCTACAACTTCATCTTAAGGCCTCCTTCGCACAAGACTAACACTCTAGAGCCACAATCATCTTCCTCACAAGAGTACGACTTCACCACCGTTAAATGGTCTTCTTCGCATGGAAAACTCCTCCACAAGGTATTGTTTCAAAATCTCAATGAGTATCATATATGTGATCAAGGCAAAAGTGTTTAGTTTATCACACAGTAGGAAAATCCTAAAGGCTTCACCCTCAAAGTGGTAAAATCAAAAATAAAAAGCCACAATCAAAACTCATGTAAACATTCAAACAAACTGAGAGAATCAATCCATAATGATGGAAATGAACCCAACTAAAGTTTTTCTTTGATCAACAATGTACAAAGCTTACAATCCTATGAAAATATGTTACTTGTTCATCAACGGAGATTGGAATCTCTCTCTCACACACAAAACTTGAGAAATATTTTGGATTTTATTAAACACAAGGATATTTTTTTGAACAACATAGTGGGATTGTTTGAACAATAGGGGAATGTTCGACCAATTCTTAAAAAATCAAATCCAAAAGTGACACGTGTTATAATGTTATTCAAACAACATATAGGTGTTACTCTAACAAACGAGATCCAGCAATGAGAATTGGCACATGTCAGGACATTGTTTGAACAAACATTAGATCCACTAAAGAGAGTTAAACACATGGTTAAGACGTTGTTTGAACAATATTATAACGACCATCTTTAAATTACACATGGTAGATAGTTATTTGAACATTGGCCAATGTCGTTCAAACAACAAGTCAAATCTTAGTCAAACTAGGTATTTTAACTTCCAAGAACTTTGAAAAATCAATTCAAAACAAAGTGAAAATACCCCAAGCATGAAATCAGGTAAAAACATAAAATTAATGGAAATTAAAAGTGAGAGTAAAAACATAAAATTAATGAAAATAAAAAAATGTGAAATAGTATATTCCTATCCACCTAGTAAACATAAAAGGTCCCTAAGACACCATTCCTGATTAAGATTTATCCTTGATGCTCTTGTATTGATTGAGATTGACTCAAAATACAATATTTGAATTTTGAAATTTTACCAACACACTAAAATTGACTCAGCAAATTCAGACATATATAAAAGTTGATCCATTGAAAATAAATACTCATCTGATTAATTGTGTTAAGAAGTTTCCTTATGCTCAAACGCAACATCATGTGAAAAATACAAAATTTAAAGGGTACATTAAAAAATGAAAGGTGCATTATGAGAAAACAAGTAACCAATGGAGTATATTTTAGGAATGGCAAATGGATGGGATGGGGCAGGGCCGATTTTTGAATTCCCATCCCTGTCTTAGTGGGGAATTCTATACCCCATCCCTAGGTTATTCTCTATCTATGAGGAATGAGGGTGGGTAAGAGGATTCCTCGATTAGAGATGGATATCCAAATTCCCAGCTTCGCACCAAGTTTGAATTAAGAAATGATAGTGATAATAATAATAATAATAATGAAATAAATAAAAAAACAGCTACCCTATTTTTTTTTCCTAAATTAAGCCATTTATACAAATATCTTACGAGTGCATAATAATCAATGAAAAGAAAAGAAGAAAAAAGTATATGGCGAAAATGAGAAAATGGGGGAAGAAATTAGATAAATCAAATGTAAAAATATATATATATATATATATAAATCGAAGTTTGCCAAAATTCTAAAACAAGATTTTCAAATAACAAGCAAATTTACATTAGCTTGAAGTGAGAGATATAGATAGACATATATAGATTGAGAAATGTTGGCGTAATGGTGAATGACCAAAACGCCATATCTGGCTTGAATTGAGATGAAGAAAGATCGGTAGATTTGCTTGAATGGAGAGGAGAAAAGAAGGAGTAAATTTGGCTGAATATAAGTTAGAAGAGGGAGCAGTGGTTGCATTAATATCAACTGGCGGTGTGATGGTTATTGATTGTTATTGATTTACGATCTATGTAGAGTGTTTGGAGCTTTTAAAGATCTAATCTTTTCTCTTTTTTTTTTTTTAATAACATAGTTGAGCTTTTAGAAATCTAAGCTTTAAAAAATATGGCTTTTAAAATTAAATGTACTATATATTTAAAAATAATATATCATTATATACACAGGGTGATTTAGGGCAGAGACTTATTTCTCTACCCTATCTCACATATAATTTTTCCATAAAGCCGTCATAATACCCCAATTCACAAGGAAAATATTGCCCTGTTAAGGATGGAACAAATCATCCTAGTGTCCTTAAAGGGGTAATACTAATTTTCATTATCATATATTAGTTATTACTAGGCCTATAAGTTTTCTAACTCCTTATGTAGGTATACACCAAGAAATGGAATAGAATAGATACCAAAATAATGAACAATCTACTTTATATTCAACCCATACAACCAACAACCCGCTAGGGTGCCGATCCGTTACGGATGAAGGTGGGACCAATCACTAGAGCACAAGCCAAGAAGTTCAAGGATAACCTTTCTGTGCTTATTCAAAGGATAAATCATAATCAAGAAGGAATGATCATGACCAAAGAACCAAGACCTATTTTGGTGATACAAGTGCTGGAGATTGGTACGGACCCGGGTGACTGTTTTGGTACATTTTTGGAGTCCGGGAAGCATGAAATGGTTCCAATGCTTTATGGGTTCAATACATATGCCTAAGAGGTCATGGAATCAAGTTAAATCAGCCTCAAATGCAATCAAAAAGGGCTTGTACGGACAGCTTCAACAATTTGACCGAATTTGTTGTATTACTTGCTGACTTTACTGTATTTTACTGTATTAGCCTTTTCTTATTTTTCCAAGCATGGGCAACGTGTGGGCCTTCATATTCAGCTTATTTGGAATCCTAAAAAGCATCTAGAAGCTGATTTGGAGCTCAAAGAGGTCAAAGATTGATCAAAGTCAACTTGATCAAAAAGGCTAGCATTTTTAGTTTTCTAATTTGTTTTTACTTTTTGTTTTAGGAAACTACCACTACTTGTTGGCTTTTATTTATTTATTTTCTGGACAAATAACTTTAGGAAGGTTTTTATTTTATTCTTTCCATTTTAAATGAATCAATTCCTAATTTAATATAAAGGAATTAATTAATCAAACTTAGATTAGGAAAGGAAGTATAGTTTCGGCCAACTAGGTTTCTTTATGTGTGGTGGCCGGTTTTCTTTATGTTCTATGGTTTTTAAGTTGTCTTTTCAAAGCCTATTTAAAGGCTTAGTTATCAATAAGAATTAACTTGGATTTGATTGAGAAAATACTTGTGAGATTAATTATCTCTTTGTTCTTTGAGAACACCTAAAACACCATTAGAGAGTTGGTTGTTTTAGCTTGACTTATCAATAGGTTTTCCATCCCCTATTGTGGCGTCTACATTATACCAAGGTTTCTAACCACAGGTTGGTTAGGGGTTGAGGTTCATTCCATTAGAACTTGAACTTAATTGAGATCCGGGCTAATATAATACAGGTTTAGGAGCAGGTCGTCCTAGGTTCATATAACTTAAAGGGGCAATACTAATTTTCATTATCATATATTAGTTATTACTAGGTCTATAAGTTTTCTAACTCCTTATGTAGGTATACACCAAGAAATGGAATAGAATCGATACCAAAAGAATGAACAATCTACTTTATATTCAATTTGTTACAAGGTTGATGCAGAAAAATAGGAGCAAGGATGAGTTAGAGACTTTAATAGCAAGTTATGCTAGTAAAATACAATCATGGATTGTCAAGGGTTGTGATGATTATGAAAAGGAGATATCTTGTAACATAGAAGGGGTACAAGGACTATTTAAGTTGAAATATTGAAGCCCAAGGAAAATGATTTTATATCTGATGACAAAGAATATAAGATCGATGAAGAAGAGGAAATTCAATTAGAGTCCGATAAAGAGTTAGATAAGAGTTAGAATATGTAAATTTTTAGTTGTAAGAACTATTGAGTTTGAGACTAATTTTTTGTTAGAAACTTGAAAAATATAAAGTTTTCATAAATTTATGATGATCATATTTTTGCTAATTTATTTTAGTTGTATTCACTATTGTAGTAATATAAGCTCATGCAAATTTTAAGTTTCAAGGTGTATATTACTTTCATTCATTTAACGGTCTTAGAATAATTAAGAAAATAATAAAAAACAAGGAAATGTTTCTTTACACCTAGTCACATAAAACTTGAAGCTTAACCTCATCTTCTTGATATGCTTTGCACCTTTTAGCACCTTGTATAGGATCAAATCAAAAGATTAATGAAAATAATAAGAATTTCCATCAAAGCTGTGTATGTAGCTATAGTTTGCATTCCATGTGCTCAAAAATTTGTGCCTCCATCTATGTCCTAAATGAGACTACTCTAATTCCATGTTGTCTACTTCACTAAAACTAAAGCTTAAAAGACACCAAAAACAATCTTCCCTATTCTTCTAGTTCTTTAAGGCTTTGTTTAGAGCTAGCAAAATGCACGAGAAAAGAACAAAATTTAGAGGAAAAAAATCAAATGTTTTCTTATATTTGGATGAGGAAATGTGGAATGGAAATAAATAGATAAACAGATAAATATTTCCTTAACAACTTTTTCTATTGTTTGATTTTTTATGGAAAGAAATATTTGGTCATGATTTCTATTTTCTGTTTTCAAAACATTATTTTCAGAAATGAAAATAGAAAATTGTTTTTACTTGTTTAATGAGAACAAAGAGCATTTGACCATTGATCTTTAAAAACAGTTTTCAACACCAAAAAACAGAAAACATGTTTGGTTAAATAGTTTTCAAAAAATTTTTAAACTGTTTTCGTTTTTTTTTTTTTTCCATACAAATAACCTTAGATATAATATATATATAGCTATAAAATATATATATATATATACACATAATGTTAATTCATTCACATATTAATGAATTATATACATATATATATATATAATTATATAAAATATATATTAAACTATCATATAACATTCTTTTTTTCGTGGAACTTTTTTTTTCTATTATTATTGATTCATTTTTTTTCTATTATTACTGATTCATTGATATTATAATATATATATATATATATATATTTATATATATATGTATGTATATAGCTATATATATATGTTTATTTTTACTGTATGTATTTAATTTTTTATTGGTTTATAATGGGCTTTCTAGAATTATATCTCTCCATTCCATGTGTGCCACATTGTCAATCAATTATTTTTTTATTAATTAAGTATTTAACTTAATTGATATTATATAATAAAATAATAAAATAATTGTTGCTAATAGGAAATTCAATTTTATATGTCTAATATAAAATCTCCAACTATAAATATCCAAAATGTTTATGAATTTTAATAACAGCGTTCAGGTCCAATTATTGACCATGTTCACATTTTTTTTGTTGATTTTGATTCCTTTTATAGCTTCAAAAAAAATTGTTCAAAACAATAATCCATGGAGACACTTACTGCTCAATAACATGGACAAGAATTATGTAACATTTGATCAATGAATAGGTCATTATCAAAATAGCTTGTCAAATTATATAAAATTATAGGTTTGAAATCAATACTAACTATAAGAAAAAGTCGTTCACCAAAAAAAAAAAGAAAACAAAATATAAGAAAAAGTCTATAAGATCCTCGTTGCTTCTAAAACCCCTAAGAGACCTTGAAAGAGCCACCTCATTCTCCAAAATAACTTCTTAGGGAAAAGAAAGGGACAGAGAGAAGAGCGCACTAACATTACAACATCAATAATATGTTCATGTTCATCACCAACAACATCAGATTGATTATTGTTTTTTGGAAGGCAATACAAGTCTATAATAATTAATACACGTACAAATACATCAAAGTTTCAATAGTAGAGCAAAAGTATACATACACATAGAATTATATGATATCTTACCTGCTATCAGTTGAATTAGTTAATATTTAAAAATCTCAAAGTTGTTGTAATGATCACTACAATAATATGTGTTCAACATATAAAAGTGTAGAAAATATAAATTAATTTAAAAATAAAAAGTGATCTAAAAAATAATTTGTAATTTGTAATTAAAATAGTAAAAGTATATAGTTAGTAAAAGAAAACTATGTGATTCCAAAATATAATATATGATTAAATTTAATTTTTTATACATTAAAGGAATTGAAGAGTGACTACAGTTTTAATTACAATTAATACATAAATGTACTAATCACATAATTTACAATATGAACACATACACTTAAAATGTTAATATATGTGTAATAAAGGCTACATATGTGTAATGATGGCCACATAGAGGTTATATGGTTAAATCTATGTAAAAATAGTTACAAATGCATAACAATGGTCATATACGCATAGTGAATGATCATGTATATATAACATGATCATAATGCAAAATAATAGTCACAAATACATAACGAATGGTTTTACTTGTGTAATATGATCATATATGTATAAGAAAGACTACATGTACATAACAACAATTACATAGAGGTAATATGCCAAAATTCGTATAAGAATGATCATATATGTGTAACAACAATTACATATGCATAGCAACGATCTTATATGCCAAACAAGTGGTCACATTCGTATAACATGGTCATAAATGTGTAATAGTAGCAACAAATGTATAATGTATGGTTATATACGTATAATAAATAGGCACATATGTGTAACAACAGCCACATGCATGTAATAACAGTCATATAGAGATCAAATGACCATTTTATATGTAACAATGGTCACCATAGAAGCACAGTAATGGTTATATATGAATAATAAATTGTTACATATGTACAATATGGTCTCATATGTATTATAAATGAACATATATGTATAACAATAATCCCATATGTATAATAACAATCACATAATGGTAACATGATCACATATGCAAACAATGGTTATATATGAGTACTAAATAGTCACATATGTGTAACAACAATCTTATAGCAACGATCATATAGAGGTAACATGGCTATATATATGTAACGATAATTATATATACATAACATTAATTATATATACATAACAGCAATCATATATGTGTAACAAATTGTCACATATATGTAATGAATGATCATATTTGTGTAACATGATTACCTATGAGTAACAAACCGACACATATCTGTAACAATAGCTATAAACACATAATAACATTCACATATAGATAACATTATTATATATGTATAACAGTAGTTATATATGCGTAACAACAGTTATAGATGCATAATAACAATCACCTATACATAAAAAATGGTTATATATATACACATGGTCACATATTTGTAATAACAAATACATATGTGTAATAGCAATAACATATGCATAACGAATAATTAGATTTATATAACATAATTACATATCGACAACAAAAGGACACATGTGTATAACAACGACCACATATGCATAACAACGATTATATAGAGGTAACATGACAACATATGAGTGACATAACAATGGTCATTTATGTATAACAACAGTCACATATGCATAAGGAATGTCACATATGCAATATGAATAGTCCTATTTACATAACATGATTACGCATATAACAACCGCCACATTCGTGTATCAATGATCACATAGAGGTAACATATATGCATATGTGTAACAATGTTACATATGAGAAACAATGGTCATAGATGCATAACAAATGTTATATGTGCATAATGAATGGTCACATTTGGCTAAGATGATCATATATGTGTAACAAATGTGCATATATCTATCACAACAGTCACATACGTAGAATAACAATCATGTAGAAGGCAAATGACAACATATGTATAAAAATTGTCACATATGCTTATCAATAGTCACAAATGTATGCTAGCAGTTACATATATGTAGCAAATAGTTACATATGTGTAATGTGATTACATATATATATATATAACAATCTAAAAATCTAATTGCAAACTCTGCTAATTATAAATTCTTATTTATTAATTAATCGTCATTTAGAATGCATGTATCAGAAAAATTGTCGAGGTCACCACATAAAAGATTATATTACACTTTTACATAATTTTCCAAAAACAATAACTATTATGCTATAAACAATGTAGCATACTAATATCATTTCCTATGTTATAACTGCTTATGTGATATTGTACTTAATTTTATTTCACATGTATCACTTTAGTTTTTTAATTTTATAATGTTAAATTTAATCATTTAAGATTGTTGTAATCTATATTATTATAATGCATGATTTTTATATAAAAAAATTTAAGCTAAAAGTTCTTTCAATTATTATTCTCTTTCTGAAATTTATTATATGTTTAATATTACAGTTAAATTATAACCACAATATAAAATATTTTTGTAATGAAATTATAATATATGTATTACAAATATAATTGTAATCACTATATGAAATAATAAGATATTGTATTATAAAACTAATTCAAGTGGTATAAATATGCCATACTAATTTTAATTCTCAAATGGTACTTTTCTATATTATTGTAATTCACTATTGTTTCCTAACTTATATATATATATATATATATATATTTTATATTCTTTACATTTTTTAGTTTATATTATTAAATTGTAATTATTTAAAAATTATTGTCTCTATATAAGTATATTATATATTCTTATAAATTTCTTTCAATTTTGAAAAATTCTTAAAAATTTATTTTGTATTTTGTATGAAATTTTCATTTGCGTTGGCATAAACATGTAGCATATGTTTTGACTGCTACTGCTTAATATAGTACATACTATGTTTAGTATATGCACAATATAGTCTTAGAATAGCTATTTATATATTCTAATATTACATATAGAAAGGATGGTCATATGTTTTATAAGAAACTGTCATTAGATAAACATATAACATAAAATGTATACAGTGATCAATATTACATTGTGGTTTCTATTTATTAATGGTAATATAAACTATTCACATTTTGTTTCCATACGGTTTTGTGATAAATATTATATTTTATAATATCACCTTTACAAATGATGGTCGTATTATGTTGAATTTTCAAACAATATTGACCACCACTATACAGTAGTTACCATGCCTTAATGGTAATAAAAATTATTCACATTTTGCTTATATAAAATTTTATGATCACTATTATATTTTCTAATATCGCATTCAAAAGAATGATAATCATACAAATTACTTTTCTTTAGTGGTCTTTCAACCAATTACTATATTTTGTGTCATCATTTAATATTTCGTGTGATTACATTTTTTTAGGGATAAATGCACTTTAGTACCCTTTATAATCAAGTTTATTTCAATTAGGTATTCTAAAATTAATTTTGATACATTCATACCTCCTAAGTGAAAAATTATTTCAATGTGGTCCAGTTGCATTTAAATTAACGGAGTCCATCAATTTTGGGTCACATGTGCCTTAAGTGACCCCAAAACATTTTTTTCTTTTTTTTTTCCCCCCAAATTTTCATATCTTTGAAAAAAATAAAAATTATTATTATTTTAAAAAAAGAAAAAAACCAAATTTTCCATGACGCACCGTTTTGTACACCTTATCTAAAAGATTACGACATCAAATTGGGCTCACCATTAGAGCTGCTTCATTGCAGTCCTATCTAGCTATAGATATTTGAAAAATCAAGCTCACCTCACTCTTCTTCATCTCAATTAAGTTCACCTTATTGTTCTTTAGATAAATGTCTTCTAGCAGTTCATAAGGAAGAGCAATTCGTGAAGATGAAGAAGAAGACAAGAAAATGTCTTCTAGCAACTCGGTTCCTTCAACAAATTTAGATGTGCTATGCAATTGTGAAACACCACGACCAGTTATGGTCAGAACATCAAAGACTAGTGTCAATTCTGGGAAGAGATTCTACAATTGTGATACACATAAAGTATTGTATTGAGACTTTTGGGATTTAGGGAATTTAGCTCATATCAATTTGTATTTGTTTGGAAATTGGAAAAATATAGAGTCATGTTAGGGCTTTTGTTTATGGTCGATATAATGTTGGTATTGTAAATAATTTATTTTATAAAATTGTATAAGAAAGAATTGTAAAAAAAAATATTTGGTCAGAGGCCATGTTTTATTTGTGTATAAATGTTTTTTTAAAATATTGTAATTTATTCAAAGGAAAGATGTGAGAAAGATGGGCTTGAATACGTTGTTATATGTTTATAGGATACTAGAGGATGCAGATTTTTCAAATATATTGATGCACCCATATCAGACAATGCTAGGAATGTGGTTGATCAATTAAGACATAAAATACTTCAATCTGGAGGATGAGATTCGAGCCTATAAGCAGCAGGAGACCTATAACAAACTAATGATAGGAGAATATAAATCAGAGATAGAAAAATAGGTGGCTTATATTAAGCATGTGGAGAAGAAATGTGTGAAACTTGAGGAGAAATTAAAGATCTATGTATGCAAAATTAGAAAGATATACATTGTCTTAGTAGCGGGTTTAATAATTTTGATAATTGTTTTATGGAGTGGTTGTGGATGCAAGGGTAAAACAATGAAGTGTTAGATCCATTTGTTGTTGCCTGGAATCCATTATTTGCACTAAAACAGCTACCCGGGTCCGTAATGGCTTCCACCACTTGGATGCTTAAAACAGAACTTGTATCTTTGGGTATCGATAAGCCCCTTTGAGAATTAATTACTCCCTATATAAAGGCAAATAGGTTGTCCTTAAATCTCTTGGCTTGAGCTCTAGTGATTGGCTCGGTCTTCATTCGTAATAGATCTACACCCCAGTGGGTAGTCGAATTGTACGAGCACGGGCGGATTCTCATCAATATATATATATATATATGTTCCTAAATCCCAAACTAATATATATTATTCTCTGGTCTCTGGTTGTCATTCTTTAATTCATATTGGTTCTGAAAGGGATCATCTTTTGCCTCTACCTACAGGTAGTGGTTGATTACTAAGTGGTGGTGGTGGTGGTTCAATACTGATGGTTGGTGGTGGTTGTGGGTCATCCATGGCACTAAGTCTTCCTTTTTGGTGTTGTCTTCTTCCTCTTTGTCTTCATCTGCCTATTCCTCTCCCTGCTAGTCCTTTTGTTACTCCTTGCTCGATATTTATGGCAACCTATTAATAACAATTTGATAATAACACATAATGTACAATACTTTGTGATACATACAAATGCAGATGGAGTTAAAGATGCATGTGGCAAGTTAGATGAAGTGTCTTGTCCCCTGCTTGCAATTTAGGAGTGGCCTTCCATCTGAGCTTGCATAAAAATGATATGTCATTAGGAGAAACATTATAATATCAAACATCGTAACTTTAACAGCAAGATATCCAGTTAATCACATAAAAATAAAAAACAAATTATAACATTAAACACATTATAAGCCATAAAAATAAAAAATTATACCACATTTGTATCAAGGATGTTATCTGTGACATGTTCTCTTCCAATGCGCCAATTTTTTGGTCTCCATGTAGCAGGTTTCTTGCAAGTCCTTCTATTTTACCCCATTCCCAATAATTTTTGCATTTAACTGTTGGCCCCCTCATAGGTCTTTCATTTTCAGATGGATCTTTTCTTCTAACATTCTTTAGCCTTCTAGGAGCTTTCTTATAGAAGGAAGGGTATATAGATTCAACAAAAGTCTTAGTCCACATGTCTTGTCCATCTAATGGATAAATCATTGGTTCATATGCATCTTTGCTATATAAAGGATCCATGTACTTAGCAGGGTCTTGCTTCATATATAAAATGTAAGATATTGTATGACCACATGGTATCCCACTGATATTCCACTTCCTACAATTGCATTTCTATTCTTTCAAGTTAACCACGTATCTGTTTAGATGGTCATCAACCTCAAAAATCTCACAACCTACATATGTTGGCAAGCTATTCTTGCTATCTACCTTCATTTACTCTAGCTTCTCAAGAGGTTTAGGGCAGATCTCCTTATTATGTTTCCTCATCTGTTCTCTCCTTTCCCTCATCAACACCATCAATTTTTTTCTAATATGTTCCAAAATCACTAAAATGGATTTATCTCTACCTTCACATATGCATGCATTGAAGGACTCATTAATCTTGTTAGTCAACAAATCACATTTCAAATCCTCCTTGAATGCGTGTCAACTTCAATGTGTTGGCTCCAACTTCATTAACCATTCAGTAACCTTGATATTTATTGTCTTTAATACATCTATTTTTTTAGTAAACTCAGCAGCATTGCTTGCTCTAGCTACATTCCATAACATGTCCTTAAACCTCTATCCTCGGTATAACTTGCCAAAGTTGGTATATAGGTGTCTCACACAATATCGACGGTCTATATTTGGCATCAATTCTTCAATTACAGGAATCAAACCCTGCAATACATACAATGCATACAATAGTTCAAACAATGAAAGCACTACTACGCAATAACTATGCCTTGTAACATACAAAACTAAACATCGTAACTAAGTAGAAAATAAATGAATGGATAAGGCATACTTTTGTTGATCACTCATGAATGTGAATTTCTTATCATTTGTTTACTCCACATCCTCCATTAAATACTGTAGAAACTAACTCCTTGAGTCTTTGTTCTCATTCTCAACCACTGCATAAGCAATGGGAAACATTTGCCTATTTGGATCCTTTCCAATAGCAGTCAACAGTTGGCCCCATGTTGACCCTTTAGATGACATCCATCCAACCCAATAAAAAGGATACAACTAGCCTTGAATCCCTCCTTACATGCAGTTAAGCAAATATATCTCCTTGGAAAATAGATTTTCCAAACTCCTTATTTATCTTTAATCCACATGTGCTCCCAGGATTTTATCTAACAATCTTTGCACAATAATCCCGAAGACAACTATATTACTCAACCACATCACCTGCTGCCATTGAATTGCCTTTCACTTGAGCTCTATAAGCTTCTGATTTTGATATGACAATTATAAGATCTTGTTTGACCTTGTCTTGGAAAGTAGACAGCTTCATCTTTGGATTTGCTCTGAAATCATTAAAGTACTTCTTGGCCAACCATTTTGAATTCACTAACCTATTATTCAGTGACCTAGTACATGTGTAACCAATCATCATCATCTTATTCATTAACATTTACATCATATAGGTCTTCTTCTTCATCTCTCGAGTGTTCCCCTCTCACATAATGACTGCTCATTGCTTGCATCATCTACTACATTCACATGAATGTCGTGTAGGTCAGCATGTTAATAGTACTTCTTTCAAGAATAATGTTATCACCTATTCCCTCAATGTCAGATAACAAAGTTTTGACTTCAGGATGCTCCACATAAACATTAGTTACTTTAAATGTACTACCCAAGTCAGCCATATGCATTGCATCATCATCGTCTTCCATTGCTTTTAATCCAAACTCTAGGTAAGTACCAAGTGATAAATACCATAGCTTCTTAAATCCATTATATCCCAACTCTTTCACCATGTCTGCCAACACTATCATACTCTACTTGTTAAGATCACAATTATCAAAATAGGACAATTCCCCACCCACATATTGTCTGGATGGAGTGAATTCAAAATGTCCTCCATGCCAAAATTAGACTATAAACAAAGCCATAGATCTATAACATTACAAACCAAAATTCAGTTAATATGTTAATACAAGATTCTAATACCACAGCTGGTTCCCATATGCTGTTAATGTTTCAAGTTTACATGCTATAAAAAATGTTTTACATCTCCAAGATACATATAAACATGCATTGAATAAAAATATAAACATGCATTGAAGGACTCATTAATGTTTTTTTTACATATAATGATCTGCCAAGCCAACTCCACTATCATACACCACTTACATCATTCAATTAATATGTCAATACAAGATTCTAATAACCACCAGACTCAACTATTACATGTGGCATGTTGGTATAAGCAATCTAGGAAAACAGTTACTGTTCAATATATATTACACAAGTCTACATGCTGCATGTCCAACAATGCTATGTGACATGCTTTCATCCAAAGTGAAATAGGATGGTTGCTATAAAAAAAAAAAAAAAAAAAAGGATGTTTAAGATAAAATAGACATATAAGAAAAAAAAAAGAAAATATTAAAAAAGTTTCAAGTTTTAGAGCACAAGAGGTGCTAAAATACATTCAGATAATAGACTAAGTAGGTATTATAATACACAAATAAGTTTTACGTCTCCAACATATACAAATCTAAGGCAAAAGCTGCTACCAACTATCGTATTGGGCATATCATTTTCAATTGAAATCATAAGAATCTGAAACAAACAAAGCAACTTTGTCATTATCAATGCCCATGTACACATCCACCATATAAAATTCACATTACTTGGTAAACGACAAAAAGAAGAGGAAAAAAACAAAAAAAACAAAAAAACTAGTATTTTAGACAGCAATAACACTTCGTGTGACAACATGCCTAATAAAATAGTACAAAAAAAAAACCATCACCAACATAACATGACCCACAAACAGGAAAAAAAAAAAAAAAAAAAAAAAAAACCAATGCCTTTAAAGCTTTACTTACATAAATTGACTACATATAACTTTCCCTTATGTTATGTCCCCATGCTTTTTTTTCCTCTCTCTTCTTTCAGGAAAAATGCAACCTCTGTCTCTTTCACTCGTCGCTCCTTCTCTCTTCTTTCAAAAAAACCCAACCTCTATCTCTTTCACTCCTCACTCCCTCTCTCTTCTCACGAAAAAACCCAACCTCTCTCTGGCTTCGACCTTTGTTTCGTAACCTCAAAAATCAAAAGCACTGGCTCGATTGAGATGCTAAATCAGAATGACGAGCTCAATTGAAATGAATAAGAAAGCTCAATAGGACTGCAACAAAGCAGCTCTAATGGTGAGCCCCATTCGAACACAGTGTCGTTTTCGAAAAGGGTGTACAAAATGGTGCGTCGTGGACATTTTGGTTTTTTTTTTTTCTTTTTTTTAAATAATAATAATTTTTCTTTTTTTCAGAGTGATGAAAATTTGGGAAAAAGAAAAGAAAAAAATGGTTAAGGATCACGTGAGGCGCACGTGAACCAAAATTGACGGAGTCCGTTAATTTAAACGCAATTGGACCACATTGAAATAATTTTTCACTTAGGGGGTATGAATGTGTTAAAATTAATTTTAGAAGGCCTAATTGAAAATTTCTTGATTATAGAGGGTATTAAAGTGCATTTATCCCTTTTTTTATAAGCACATATAACAATCTTTTACCACAGTTTACCGATCACCACATATCACATTAGAATACTGTGTATTAATACATCATCAAATGATCTCCATACTTTAGCAATTTCCTTAGTTTATATTATAATTTTTCAACTAATCAAATTATGACATAGGATTTTGCCACATTAGCATTACTATATTATATACCTCTGAATTAGATACTATATATCTCTATTTGTTACATTAGTAATGCTATAAGTACCAAAATGCTTACCAAAATTTATTTACCAAATATCACAAGTTAAAATATTATTAGTTGACATATTTATATAATCTAAATATGAAAAAGTGAACGTTAAATGGATTAGTGATAGGATCCCCCCGAGAATCCTTTCAGGATCTCTCGGATGGTCCCACTTAGTGAAGTTCCATTGGGTAATCCTTAAAAAATACTCAATGGGATCTCATTTAAATTGTGGAGAAACAATATATGCAATAACAAATAATACCTCAACATAAAGATAGAGTCACAACAACATGCAAATCAACAAGTATGGTCCACACATACTATAGGCCATAACTAAACATGCATAATTGGATCACTATTATGTCCAATATTTAAGTCAAAATATTCTAAAAGTATTTGTAAAATCTAGAAATATAACTTATGCAAATAAGTCCAAAAAGATAAAAAGAAATAGGGAAACAAAAGTATTGCCACTACTATGAGAAACACATTACAACAGGCGATGTGTGCGAGGTAAACTATCAAGTAACTACTTGGACATAGGAGAACATGACATAGAGATATCTTAGCGAGTGGCATAATACAATAAAAAATTAATATTTTGTTTTGTAATTCTTTCTCCCAAAATCTCCCAATCCAATCTTATTTGAAAGGTTTCTCATTTTTAAAAATCATTTCATAAAATCCAAATTTATATCCTAGATTAATCTCATAAAACTAATGCACAAATAGTAAAAATTAATAGCCATTAAAAATATTATAAACTAGATCAACCATAATGTAAATATTGAGCATAAAATAATATAAACATAATTCCACAAAATAATTATGAAACTGAAGTAAAACCATAAATATCAGAAAATGGGAAAATGTACTAAAAAATACAACAATCTACTATACGATATATGGGGCACTGCTAAGTCGTACATGGCATCTCGGAATACCATCGAACAATAAAAGAAAGATAACTTGTGGAATAAATCCACCTCACAACCTTTAGCTTTTTAAAGGCGTTGTGACAATACAAATCTATGAGATAAACCCACCTTATAACCTTTAGCAGACAAAAGATATAATGGCAATAATAAACCTATGAGATTAATCCACCCTCAATCCTTAGCATACTACAAGCATCGTGGTAAATCTACAAAACCAAAACACTGGTACTATATGATACATCAATTAAAAATAACAATACAATATCCATAAAACAATCTTTGTAAAATCATTTTTTTTTTCAAACAATATTGCACTATAAAACATAGTTTCATATTCAAATCCAACTATTTATTTAAATATTTCAAAATTTTCAAATAATCATTTCATACTAAATATAAATACCAACATTGAAATATATATAACCTTAAATATAAATTCTTAAACATGCATAAAAGTATATAATTTCCAATCCACTTTCTCAAAACTAATTCTTTACCAAATGATTAAAGCCTCAATTCAAATACCAATATACTTAAATACTCTAATCCACAAGTTTATTATGAACTCAATAGAGTTGAAAACCATTTCAAATCTTGTCAAAAGTGACATAAAATGATAAACATATATATGTAAAAGTAAATATTTATGATAAGAATCTGCCCATACCCATACAACCGACTACCCTCTAGGGTACTGATCCTGTACAACTGAAGATGGGACCAATAACACGAGCACAAGCTAAGAGATTTGAGGACAACCTAGTTAGCTTCATACAACATGTTATTAATTCTCAAGAAGACATGGCAATACCCAAAGATCCAAAGTCCGTTATACGCATCCAAGTTATGAAGGCAGAAATGAACCAGGCAAGTTGTTTTGCAGCTTCTTTGTACTCCGAGCAGCAAAGAACAAATTTGTTGACTTATGAATGTGATTGAGCACTCCAAGAGACCATGAAATCACCAAGTCAGAAGAAAATCTGTTCATTAACCACATTTGTACACCAGCTTCCATTTTCACCGAAAATCTCTATTTTGGCGCTGGCTTTCGTCTTTCTTGTTGTTCAAGCAAGTTTTTCTTACTCCAATCAAAGGCAATGTATGGGAACTAATATTAATCCTATTTTGCATCCTACATGGCATATTGGAGCTGATTTGGAGCCTAAACTAACTGGTGATTGAACAAGACAATTTAGTTATAAAACTAGTCAACTAGTTTCGTAATCTGAAATTTGACTTTTGTTTTAGTAAATAGTCTTTTATTTTGATTTTTATTTATTTATTTACTAGAAAAATCAATTTAGGAAGGTTGATATTTTATTGTTTTGATTCCAAATTAATTAATTCTTATTTTAAAATTAAGGAATTAATTAATCAAAATTATTTTAGGAAACATAGACAATTCAACCATTCCTAATCCTATTCTTTGTTAGATGAGTTTTACCCTAACGTTTCTAGGGTTTTTTTGTGTGACTTTAGCCTATTTAAAAGCTTATTTTTCAATGAAAAAGACAGCTTGGATTATTATTCAAAAACTATTTGTGAGAAAAATTCTCTTTGTTCTCTTTGTACGCCACAAACATCAAATAGAAATCGAGTGTCTTAGTTTGACTTATCAATAGAACATCCACATCTATTGTGGTATCTTCATCATATACTAAAGTTTATAATCACAAGTTAATTAGGGATTAAGGTGACCATTGGAACCTGAACTTAATTGTGATTTAGGCTAACATAATACGGATTTAGGAGCAAGTCGACCTAGGTTCGTATCATTTGGTATCAAACCCGAATTTTGTTAAGGTTTGATCTATCTTGTTTGCTTTGTTTTGTTTTTTGTTAATCTGCAATTTTAACATTAGGTGAAGGTTTTTTCCTATCTGTTCATGTTCTGTATAAAAAAAAAAAAAGATTTTACTTCATAGCTGAATTTATCCCTTTTGTTAGCCAAATTTTTACTTACTAGTTTGTTGGTTGTTTTGCATATTCAATCTTAGTAATTTGGTTTCTTGTTGATCTTTTCTTGTTGTTTTAATCTTAATTAGTTGCATTCATATATTCAAAGAAAAAAAAAATAAGAGGAATTTTGGGAACATATTGGATAAAGCTAAATTTTTGCAATTTGTTTTTGGCTTGGAAGTTGGTTCGAATTTTTGTCAATTTGTAGGATTTTGGATTGTGGTTTATAGTGATTCTTGTTACTGAAGAATTTTTTGATATGATTCTGTGAGTAATAAAAAAATAAGAAACGCTGAAAATAAAATTAAAAAAATTGTAAAAGGCCGGTCTATGGAAGGCTAAAGAAAACTGAGTTTGTTTTGGTGTGGAGTTTCAACAGTGATTATTTGGAGTTGCTATTATTCATTCTATATTGCTGCTGGAGATTTATATTTTGAGTGCTAAAATTGTTTGGATTAAAATTAGTTACAGGATTTAAGATAAAGACTTAAGAACTACAACCAACAACTATTCCATATTTTATTCGAATCATTTTTGTTCATCGTTGAATCTCTTTTCTAAATTTTATACTTGAATTTTTGGTTTCTTAATATTTTGGTCTACTCCTTATTAATTCCGAAAGTTGCATTGTTATTTTACCTTGTTTTTCGTTAGTAAGGCCAAAATTAGATTTTATCAATTCACTTAGCATTTGCTTGCTTTTTATTGCTATTTTATTGATAAGTTTAATTAGAACATACTTATGATCTAATTTCTGTTGTGAGTTTGATTTAATAGAACTTTGAGATAATTCTTTCAGCAGAAAAAGGCAAGAGAGGGTGAGCTTAAAAGAGGGTCAAAAGCCGAAATTAATGTGAAAACATGAGTGAATGAAACCTTTTTAAGTGAAACACTTTGAGGGAGTGAATTTAGTGAGGTTCTTTTCATTATTTTCTCTAACATGACATATTCAAGAATGAGAAGAGGAGGAGACTCATTAAGAAATATTGAAGAGGAATCCATGGGATTCAAAGGGGAATCTAGAGCTATGGGTAATGGAGGAGAACCTACTAACATGTTGGTGGTTTTGGAACAACTTCAAAGGATGAATGTTCACTTTGATCAACTTGATCAAAGAATGGATAGATTTGAACATTCCTAAGGTGGGCCGAATCCAAGACATGAACCCCAAGGAGGTCGAGGTCGAGGTCGAGGAGGCCGTGGACATTTTAGGGAGGAATTCGAATGAGGTAATTTTAGGGATAACCTCGAGGAGGAGTTTGAAAATATTTTTGCACTCCAAGGAAGGCGAACCCATGGGAGGCAAGCCTGAGAGGAAGATGATGATCTTAGCAACATTAAAGTCAACGTACCACCATTTTTAGATAAAAGTGATCCAAAAGCTTATATAGAATAGGAAGAACGCATGGAGATGATATTTGATTGCCATAATTATTCCGAGGCAAAGAAGGTTAAATTGGCCACTTTGGAATTTGGTCATTATACACTCCAGTTGTGGATTAATGAGCAACGTACCCGAAGGAGAGCTGGTAATAAACTAATTACCATTTGATGACAAATGAAAGGAGCCATGAGGAAGAGATTTGTGCCAACTCATTACCATAGGATGTTGCATCAATGACTTCAATCTTTATCACAAGGAAGTAAGACCGTGGAGGACTACTACAAGGAGATGGAGATGCTCATGATGAGATTGAGCATGAATGAGGATCGTGAGGCAACCATGATAAGGTTTCTGGGAGGTTTAAATTGGGAAATGGCCAACCAAGGGGAGTTACAACAATATGTGGAATTTGAAAATATGCTTCATGTGGCCATTAAAATTGAGAACCAATTCAAGTGGAAGGGTACAAGCTCACAGTTTGGAGGGATTTCTAACAGTGGGAGGACACATTCAAGTGTTTGGAGAAGCAATCTAGCCTTTGATTCAAGATAAAAAAACGAAGCTAGAAGGTGAAAGCTCCAATCGGCCAAGGAAAGATACTGATATGAACCTAGAGTGGCTTGCCTCTAAACCCATAGAAAAGATTGATTTGGACCATCTAATTACAAATTATTAATGGAAGACCTTGATCCTTTACCTATATTCAAAGGTAAGTCCTTGGTATGGTGAAGACACCACAATAGGGTGCGGAACAACCTATTAATAAGTCAGATTTGAACTCCACAAGCAAAGCTTGAAAAGTTCGATATAGTTCTAAGAGAACAAATAGAATCACTCTCACATTGAATTAAAATTGTAATCTGTCCTTATTCATGACTTATGTACCTATAAATAGGCAAAATAAATTACAAAGCTTTCCTAAATATGCCAAAAACAATTATGGCCGAAATTTAGGTTTAGAAAACCTAATTCGTTAGGAACCCTAATTTGATTAGGTTTAGGAAACCTAATTTGGATCTTAGTTTCCTAATTTTAATGACCTTTAATTCCTTGACCAGTAAACTCTAACAAAAATAGGAAAGTAATTTAAAAACCTAATAAAACTAAATTAGAAAAGTAAAATGGGCAATATGCCAAAATCCAATCAAGACATAAATAAAAATTAATGTTTCCTAACTATAAAATTCGACCAAGCTTAGTTGGATGCCATGTAGGTGCATATCACCCTCCATGTGGCAAAAGTGCCATGTCACCATACGATGTCATGTCACTATCGATGTCATCAAAATTTGCCACATCACCATGTTGTAGGATTCCATGCGTTAAGCTCTCTTTCATGTTAGCATCTACCGTCCCAGTCATATGGACCAATTTTGGTTCATCTTTAGTAATGAACTTGCTTTCTTGAGACGTGAACACCTTCTGGATTAAACCATTTAGTGCTTCTTTAAACCTCTTTGGTCTAGCCCTGGTTATTGGTCCTATAGAGATTTGAAGTGGCCCTGGACTCCATCTTGAAGTGCTCTCGGTCATGTCCTCATCAGATACAAGGTCGGATTCCATTCAAGCACCAAAGTTCGAAGGTAAATTTAATCCTAAACCCTCAAGAACTCAAGATATTGTTTGTTTTAAATGCCAAGGGGGAGGACATGTTACCAACCAATGCCTAAACTAAAGAATAATGGTGTTGAAGGACAATGGGGAATTGGAGTCCGACAATGATGGAGCTAAACTTGGAGAGGAAGAAATTGAAGATGAAGAACAAGATGAGCCCGAGACTTTAAAAGCTTTAAAGGCCGAATTGAGTTTGGTGGCAAGAAGAGTATTGACCGTGTACAAGGATGAAGATCAAGTGCTTAGGGAAAACATCTTTCATACTAGATGTGACATTCAATGTAATATTTGCAGTATAATTATTGATAGTGGAAGTTGTGCCAATGTTATTAGTAATGTTATGGTGGAAAAATAAGGTTTAACAATAATCAAATGTCTCAAACCATATAGACTTCAATGGCTTAATAATAGTGAAGAGATGAAAGTAAATAAACAAGCCAAGTTAAATTTTAGTATTGATAAATATGTGGATGTGGTTTCATGTGATGTTGTACCTATGCATGATGACTATATTTTGTTAGGAAGACCATGGCAATTTGATAAGGATACCATACACTATGGTTGAGAAAATGCCATTGTATTCTGATTTAAAGGAAAGAAGATTAAACTAGAGCCTTTGACACCCAAAGAAGTATTTAGAGGTCAATTGCAAATGCAACAAAGGAAGGAAGCTGAATGGCAAAAGGAGAAGACAAGCATGCCACCCACGGCTTCATCTACCAAGCAAGAGAGCAAGGCCAAACCACATAACCAAGGTAAGTTTTCTAAACCTGAGAGTGAGAAAAAAAGAGAGAGAAAGCCGAGAGTGAGAAGAGGAGAGAAAACATCGAAAGTGATAAAGAAAAAGAGAAACCTAAGAGTGAGAAAGAAAGGAAAGAGAAGAAAAAGAAAATTTTTTTATCTTAACCAATTTGAGATTAAAAAGGCATTTTTGAGTACTAAATCTATACTTATTATGTTGTATAAAGATGCTTATTTAAATATGCTTATGTTGTATAGAACTTTGTTTGTATTGTTAAGAGTTTTAATTAGTGGAAATTTGAGAATCTGGAAAGAATGTTTGCCGCATGTTGAATTTGCTTACAATAGAAGTATACATTTTGCTACTAAATATTCATCATTTGAGATTGTTTATAATTTTAATCCTTTAACTCCAATAGATTTAACACCTTTACTTTTAAGTGAACGTACTAATCTACATGGAAAACAAAAAGCTGATTTTATTAAGCAGATATATGGGAAGACAAAAGCAAACATTGAGAGGAGAACGGAGCGATATGTTAAGAATGCTAATCAAGGCCAAATAAAGGTTGTGTTTGAACCTGGAGATTGGGTTTTTGCACCTAAGGAAGGAGAGGTTTCTTGAGCAACGAAAGTTGAAGCTTATGCCTCGAAGGGGATGGACCTTTTCCAGTCTTGGAGAAGATCAACGAAAATGCTTACAAACTTGACTTATCATGTGAGTATAATGTGAGTGCTACCTTTAATGTTACTGATTTATCTCCATCTACTATAGGTGATGATTTTGATTTGAGGACCAATCATTTTCAAAAGAAGGGGAATGATGAGAATCCACCCGTATCCGTACAACCGACTACTCGCTGGGGTGCTGATCCTATACAATTGAATATGGGGCCAATCACAGGAGCACAAGCTAAGAGATTTAAGGATAACCTAGTTAGCTTCATACAAGGTGTTATTAATTCTCAAGAGGGCATGACAACACCCAAAGATCAAAGTCCATTTTATGCATCAAATTTATGAAGGCAGAAATGGACCTGGTAAGCTATTTTGGTGCTACTTCGGACTCCGGGCAGCAAGGAATGAATTTTTTGACTTATGAACATGATTGAGCACTCCAAGGGACCATGAAATCATGCTAAGGTGGAAGCAAAGCTGTTCATTAACCACATTTGTGCACAAGCTTCCATATTGGCCAAAAATCTCTATTTTGGTGCTAGCTTTGGTCGTTCTTGTTGTTCAAGCAAGTTTTTCTTCTTCCAATCAATGGCAACAATTGGGAACCAATATTAATCCTATTTAACATCCTACATGGTATATTGGAGCTGATTTGAAGCCTAAACTACATGGTGATTGGACAAAGATAGTCTAGTTGTAAAACTAATCAACTAGTTTCCTAATCTAAAATTTGACTTTTGTTTTAGGAAATAGTTTTTTATTTTCATTTTTGTTTATTTATTTGCTGGATAAATAATATTTTTTTGATTGCAAATTAATTAATTCTTATTTTAAAATTAAGAAATTAATTAATCCAAATTCGTTTAGAAAATATAGAAAATTCAGCGTTTCCTAATCCTATTCTTTGTTGGCCGAATTTTACCCTAATGTTTCTAGGGTTTTTGTTTTGTAGCTTTAGCCTATTTAAAGGCTTATTTTTCAATGAAAAAGACAGCTTAGATTATTATTTAAAAATTATTTGTGAGAAGAATTCTTGTTGTTCTCTTTGAACACCTAAAACATTGAATAGAGATCGAGTGTGAGTGTTTTAGTTTGACTTATCAATAGGACATCCATAACCTATTGTGGCGTCTTCATCATATACCAAAGTTTCTAATCACAAGTTGATTAAGGATTAAGGTGACCATTGGAACCTAAACTTAATTATGATCCGGGCTAATATAACACGGATTTATGAGCAAATCGACCTAGGTTCATATCAATTTATATTTGCATAAAATAAACATTAAAAACAAATAATATATATATATATATATATATATATATGCAAAATATTCAAACCACATATACATTATACTAGAGTACCCAAAAATATTTAAACAAAAATTATAACCACTCACAAATATTATGGATGCTCACTCCTGCTCCTATGCAGAATCGCCTCCAAGCTCAACACAAGTGCTTGTAATAAATAACATATTTCTTAGACTCCAACAACTAAACTAAAGACATTGATGCATACTGAATGCCTTATAAAAAAAATTTGTACAACTATAAAAACTCATAAATTAAACATCGAACAGTCTAATAATATTGCAAACCCTTACGATCCGATACCCAAAGTTGGGGATTTTCACCTTAAAGTCAATTTTTCAAAACTAAATCTTCTAATGCATCCTATTAACTAATCCAGCTTTAATTTTATCCAATTTAACCAATTTTTGTCCCAACATAGTCTAAATTTACAATAATTAACTAATTGACCTAAAAATGAAAAAAATATCAAACGTTGTTTAAAATTTACAAACTTTACATCCATGAAAAGCTCAAGAGATATAAAATACAATGACATGCTCATCTTGGTCCAAAAGTGCCACAGGTGGTTGAAAAATTCGTTCGAAAACTCGACTAAATTCCTCGTTTAGAGATCTATAAAAAAGTAAGGAATCTTAGCAAATGTAGCACAGGAATGGATTCAAAGGGTCTGAAAATAAAGAGGAGGGAGATATATGGATTGGCCTTAAATGGCCAACTGGCCGAAAAATGCCAAACGGCTACCATTGGTTTCAATCAGTTGATCCCGATGTATCAGCGAATAATTTGGCTAGAAATTCGGACAGCTAAGTCACCCGGAAGTTGCCTTGCCAATGGTCAAGCATGTGCAAGTTAAATTGGCAGAAAAATGGCCAAACGGTGATAACCTAGTTTAGGCATTAAACGGGTCCTAGTCAATCCAGTTCGAACCTGTAGGCCTGGAAAGAGGTTTTCCATATTTAGGGAGAAAAAGGATATTTTGAGATTTGTTCAATGTTGAGCACGTTACCAATGCTTCTATGGAGGTTTGGATCACTAGCAGATAAAAATCTAGCACTAGTTTGGACACTGATATAAAATTGATGTTTAAAACTTCCAAAAATCATAATTTTTTATCCGTAATTTAAAATTTGGCATGTCGCCAATTTATGAACTCATATCTACGAGTTCTACATAATGGTATATCAATCAAATCAAAATATTAACCATAGAAAAAGTCATATTGGGACTCATATACATTTGGTCAAACTCAATCAAACTTGTACAACAGTACTTTAGGATTGGTTATTACAGTAAGTGAATTAAAAAATAAATAAATAAATAAATTAAACGTTATCACATCATCTATCACATCATTTGGCAAAGAAATTTAATAAACATTTTAATAATTCTAGCATTATTGTTGCTACATACATTTTTGAGGAGTTTTCAATAGCAACTCAAAATTTCAGATTTTTATGTACTTTTTCATAACTTTAATTAAAGTGTTTTTCTATAATTTCTTAATTATAGATTACAAAATTCAAACTCACATATATACCTATATTATTGGAGGAAAACAAATTGAAATTTACATTTTTGATTAGCAGAGGAAAACACAATTAAACAGAAAAAAGAAAAATAAGAAAAACTAAAAACTAAAAAACAAAAAAGAAAACGAAGAAAAACCTTATAAGCAAACATAAGAGGATTTATCCTCACAAAATTTAGTAAAATTGTTAGCCCTAACTTATGCCCATTTTGCCAAAAGGGACATACAACCGGAGCCTAAAAGTAGGGAAAGATTAGCACCAAATTGGAGGCATAGATTCTTCTGTATTCTAGGGTTCATAAAATCTGCTGCAAGGAGATCAACTAGTGCCATGTATATGAGGATCCCAGCCGAAGCAGAATTGAACACACCCTCCACAATCAGAGCATTTGGGCTATTCTCATTGAAAATATTTGATATTCCTATTCCAATGGCAATTCCAGTTGGGGTGGTAAGTGAGAAGAAAAGAACCATTATTGCAATAGCCTTGGACTTGAATTTTGCCTGCACAATGAAAATTTTTTAAGTGATTTTATCTGCGTATGATCTCTACAACAGAAGGTTATAGCTTTTACTATCGTTTGGTAACTTTTACGTTTTTCATTTTTGTTTGGGATATTAAGTATACATGAATGATAAATAACTACCATGTTAGTCATTTATAATAAAAAATAAAAATCTTTATTAAACGAGTCACATTTTATAAATAGTTTGAATGGTATTCAACTTTTTAAAAAAAAAAAAAAATTTGGTACTCAACTTGATTTTCTATTTTTTATTTTTATGTTTTTTTCTTTGAGGGATCAACATATAGAAATGATAGATAACTCCTATCATTTGTCATTTGTACTAACAAAAAAAAAATACTTATTAAAATGAGAATTTGTTATAGTTTTCAATTTATTTGTTTTGTATATATATATATATATATATATATATATTTTTTTTCCCCTTTAAGCTTCTAGCTAGTTCTTTCAAGGTTATGGTTAGATGAGATGTCTAACTATCATTTAAAGCCTAAACCCTAAATAAATAAATAAACGGGCAAATAAAACTTTTAATAAAAATTGAAAACCAAAAACAAAAAGCAGGTATGGTTTTCAATTCTTTGGTTTTTGGTTTCTTCTAACCAATTATGTGTAAATTGCTTACTTTAAATATTTTTAATGTTAGAAATAGTTAGAATCTGTTTGATATATAAAATCAACTACAAATTTAAGGAAAAGTAGAAAAAAAAATACCAAATCAAATACAATTTAAAATGTTTTTCAATTTAATATTTATTTTTCTTCTCCATTTCTATTTTATATAGCTAATTGAGATGTCTAATAAACTCTAACTATCACTAATTAAAAATAGTTAACATTTGACAAAAATAATTTAAACCCAATTAGATAGAATAAACTAAAAATCAAAAAATCAATACGTTACCAAACAACAGAATAAACGTAACTAAAAGTGCACCTCGTTTTTAGCTTTGGATTTTTAAGTTTTTCTAGGATAAAATAAAACGTCTCCCATAACTTTGTTTTCTTTTTCTTTTTTTTCTTTTTTTTTTTTTAATTTTTTCGCTTTTCTTGTATACTAATACTTTAAATTTTATTACTATCTATTATTTTAAGAATCACATTTAACTATTTGTGTGCATATCGTTTATTTATTTTTCTCTCTGTTTTCTTCTTTCTTCCAAATGCATGTTATTTTCCCCCTTTCTCTTCTAATCCTTTCTACTTTTTCTATTATATTTTGTGTTTCTAACTTTTTCAGCTTTAAAAATAAATATAGTTATATAATTTTGTTTTGTTGTTAAAATTCTTTTATCCCAGAAAAAAAAAAAACAATTATAACGCAAAAATCATGTTAGTTCAATCCTATTTGATGTGGTAAATAATATGTCATTATTTCCTTAAAATAAGACATGTATCATTATTGTAATGGTTGGCACAAAGTTTTTATTTTATCACTTTAATATTCATATTATTAGCGTAATTGTATTGCTTTCTCAAACAATGAAATATGTCATTGCAAGTCATTGGTGATGATCATTACCAATGAGACCCATGATTAATGTTGGAACTATTAACTTGCAGCATTTAATATTTTTTATTTTTTAATATTAAAAAGCTAATATGAAAAGAGTAATTCTTTAATGATAAAAAATTAAATTGTCATATGAAATGTAAATATGTATGTTTTATCACCACTTGTGATAAAAGAAGTTTTCATAAAAATAATTTCACATGATTCACCATATAAATTGATAATTAACTTCATAAAAAAAAAGAAAAAAAAAAAAACTAGATGCCCTTAATATTACTCAAACGAAATTAACTTATCAAATTTTTTTTTTTCCACAAATATAGAATAAAAGCATCAACCAAGCCGTGAACAAAATGTGTGGGGTGGGTAACGACTACAAATATTTGTGAGTGTTACCTAAAAGCCAATATGAATATTTTTAATAGGACTCACATAGTGGTAATTGGTTTTTGACATGTGATATTCATGTGAGTTTATTTATTAATTGTGTCAAATTATTTAATTTGAACTTGATTTGTTTATTAATCATCTCAAAAATCTTAAACTCGAATACAATCCGCTTAATAAACAAATAGCACAACACCACACATATAATTTGCGTATCAAATGAGACAATGGGACAATTTGGATCAGTACTATTTGTTTATATGAAATTCTCTCGTTTATACAAAATTAAGTCAATTCCATAAATTTACTTACTTTAAATTAATTATTTCAAGTAAGCTAAAAACAATTTAACCATTACTTAATCTCTAAGTTAAAATATATATAATTAAAATCATTTAGTAATAACTATATATTTACAATATTTAAGACTTAATTTATGATAGCATCACAATCTCATCTAAATATATATAGATATATATATATTTATACAGTAAAACAAAAATCACTTCTCTATAAAATAACATAAAAAACTATAATAGCCATGATTTCATTTTTTCTAAATATTCAATACTCTTTAAGTATAATAATTTTTATTTTTTGGTGTCCTTAAAACTACACATATATTATACATATATAGTTAAATAAATAAACATTATTTTTAATAAATTTATTAATAATTTAATAAATTTGTAATAAAAATCAATTAATTAAAATTTTATTGATTACCAAAAAATAATTAAAATTTTATTAGTGATAGATTTAATATTTTAAAATTATAATTTTAATGATTTATAATCATGTTAGATTGGGATGGACACACTTAGATAAATCAATTTAGATCAATTTTAAGTTAAGAAAGTCAATTTAAAAATGACATGTTTAATAATTATGTTAAATAAGTTTATTCAAATTTGACTAAGATTTGTTTATATTAAACCTAAATCTGTAATGTTCTTTCGTCTTCTTATCATATCATGACCCAAATCCAAATTTGTCACTTTTTATGCATGTAATGTTAAACTCAATACTTGACATACTCAAAATAGAATCACGTTTTGTAATGAATCGTATCTTTTACAGTGTTTTTTTTTTTTTTTTTTTTTTTTTTAAAAGGGAAAAGACAACCCAGTTTCTACATTTGTAGACTCCCAATTAAAGCAGTATATTTTGAATATGTTAATTTAGAAATTAAAAAAAAAATGTTATTTATTACTATTAGCGATTGTAGGATTTATTTAATTACTACTCTAGTTTTTTTATTTGACCCTATGATTCGGCTTATTAAGGTTGGGGTTGATTTCCTTGTCCCTCAAGGAAACTTCCTGCATAAGTTATAAATCTATTATAATCCATCTCTGCCAAGGTATGCAGTAATAACCCTAATAGCTTTTCCCATCCAAATTCCCTTTTCTAATTTGACTGTTAACACTACTTTGGCAACCCCAAAAGCCTTCTAATGGCATTTTCTATTTTGTAGGTATCATAAGATCAACAATGGTGAAAAAGAGTATACAATTTTTTATTGTCGATTTTTCCATCAGCAATGATGAAGTATTAGTAGAATTTATATGCTATTTGACAATAAATTAGTTATTATCAAAAAGGTTTATATTCCTATATTAAATTTTTAATATTAAAAAATTAAAAATAACCAATTAATATTTGTCAAATTAGCATGCATCACACTAGATATCAACATAGTAAATGACAAATAGCCTCTAATTTGAAATGCACATATGGTGCAAAATAATTTTCAAAATATGCACAATATTATTGGCGATGAGATTTGCAGACATAATATGGGCCATTGGGCCGGGGACCACCTTGAAAGAAATGAGCAAAAATCAGACCGGTCTTGGTGATGAAAAGAAAGGACATCACGGCAACATAGTTTCACAAAAGGAAAGTAAATGAATGTTGTAAATGTTTTTGGCCTTTTCAACAAATTGAAGCAGCACTAAGACTCGGTATATAGATGCAATCATGTGAGACGGAGACTAAAACCAATACCATTATCATACTCCTTACAAGGCTGGTGGGATAGGATAAAACACCCCACCAAGAGAATCCTCAAAATTTCATATCTGCATAAGCTTTAGCAGAAAATTTTGATTTCTCCAGAAATATATTCTGCCGTTATGCAAATATTTCACATACTCATTTTTGGCCGGTTTGAGTAATATATTAATTTGATTTTTATAATATATTCATTTATTTTTAAGGGTTTTTTTTTTTTTTTTTTTGGGGTGGATTTTCAAGATTATTACGACAATATCCCATCGATAAAATCTTATTACGCTTTTAAGATGAAGTAAAAAAAAGCCAATAAATTCTTAATTGGAAGGCAATGAAATACCTGAGAAATGCACCCACCAAGACCCATGCCTTCAAAAAATTGATGGAAAGTCAAAGCTGCTATAAGAGGCCTGACGGTGTTAGGACTCTGCGAGACACCTAAAGAGATGCCAATAATTACTGAATGAACTACAATCCCCAGCTCCAAAACCTGTACAACAAAAAATAAATAAATATATTGTGGTGTCACAAAATGCAACGATGAACAAATAAATAAGTATTTGAAACAATAAACTAATGACTAATATATATGCATGTATGTATATAGAATAATTAATTCTGTTAATATATTCTGATTTTATTAAATTATGATATAGTAAAAAAAAAAATCAAATTGAAATAAAAATGATCAATTTGTTCTATGAATTATATTCTAACTTTATAAAATTAAAATATCTTAATTGGATCATAACAAAATATATATATATATATATATGGACTTGATCATCCACTAGCTTTTTCCAATCCTAATTTATATTATATTTTTATCACAACTAGTTATTTAAAAATCACTCAATCTAATGTCTAAAAGAAAGGACACATCAATTAATATGGCATTTGATTTGCACATTTTTAACTAAACTCATGTACAATATACATGCTTTCTTCTTCTTCTTCTTCCCTTATTTATTTATTTATTTATTTTTTTGGCAGTTAGCAATCAATGGAGGGAAACGAAAGGAAAAATAAATCAAAATTCAAATGTTTTGGATGAACCATAGTCATCTCCAAGTGAGTAAAACCCCCTATTAAATTTCAACAAAAAATTTTTTATTTTTATTTTTAAATTTTTTTTTTTTTCAAAAATCAAGGTTTAGATTGTGTTTCTCTAACCATTCCCTATTCATTAGTCCTGACGTATGAGGATTAGAACTTGTAATGCCTATTACTATAAACTCTCCCACTTATTCATGACTTCTAGGATATGGGTTTGAGAAGTCTGAGTTCAATTCTGAAAATTCTCAGTTTTTCTTTTAATTTTTTTTTACTATTTTTTTCATGTTTGGAAGCTCCTATGGAAAAGTTTCAAACTTTTTTGTCTTTTTTCTTTTCCTTCGTTGCTGCTTGTTGTTTCTTCCAATTTTGTTTAGTAAGTATGTGCAAGTTATGTGTCATATTAATTGATGTGTCATCCATTTTGACCATTAAATTGGATAGTTTGTAAACGAATGATCATGATAAAAAGGCATGCATAAACAAAGATTGAAAAAACTCAGCACGGGATCCAAATCTTATATATATATATATATATATATTATGTTATTCTGCAGAGCATATTTCAACTTGATTTTATTTATTTTATGTAGAGAATAAATTCTTTTGCTTTCATGATTTAAAACAATTTCAAATATATATTAATGTCTATATAGATATCTTTTCACTGGAAACTTACTGGCATTCTGATTACAATTGTATCACCAAATAAGTCATATTAAAACAAAAATTTCAAAGTACTCCGTGCCAGTTACCAAAAAATACTTTTATTTCCTTCAATAGATTAAAATCATTGTTGTTTAACTAATCAAAAATAACATGGGAAACAGAGAAGCTAGCAGCAGGGGCCGGAAAAGCAGAGTTAAGAAAACAGAGGAAAACAAAATGTACAGAAAGTGAACCTCAATAACGTGAAAAGCGAAAGCCAAACCTACCTGAGATATTACTCGATGACGGAGAAGATCCGTGGAGGAATCCTCGGAGACAAAGGCCGAGCCATGAGCATGGCCATGTGTAGCATGTGTATGAACATGCACATGACCCTCATGCACCTGACTATCCTCCTTCACTGGCAAAGCCTTACTAAAATGCAATCTCTCATAATAACTCGTTGAGAACGTGTCGATCATCATGGTAGCCATGGCCGAAAGCATAGCCACGAACCCGGCGAAAGGGAAATCCCCCCACGGCTTTTCATGGAGGCATGGACTCGTCAAGCTCTCGAAAGCATCTGGCAAAACATGGATAAAGCCGGTGGCGAGGATCACACCAGCAGCAAAGGCCTTGATCACGAAAAAGATATCCTTTTCAGGACTCAGAGCTGGGATTTTCTTGCCCAGGATTGGGAGACAGACACCAAGCGCACTGGCAACAAGTATGGAACATATAGCTACTAGTTTGAATCTGAGGGCCGCGGTTTTATCGCCGCCTTGGGATTCACCATCAAAAGAGCATTCAGCAGAAACGTAGGAAAGTTGGAGGCTGAGAAGGATGAAGGAGAAGAGGGTGAAGTTCTTCATGGCTCAGTAAAAAAGAGAGAGAGAGAAAGAGTGGGAGTTGTGGATTTCGGAATTTTGAGAAGAGCGATGCAGTATTTATGAGAAGAAGAAGATGAGGAAACGCAAAAGCGATGGAGAGAGAAATGGCGACATGGAAATGCACGTAGTGTGAGCTTAAAAGGAGTGGGAGTGACAGGTGTTTGGTAAATGAGGCAAATGACGACATTATGAGTTAATGAAGAGCTTCATAGAAGGTCAGGTCATAACAATTCTAGTCAGTCTCACAAAAAATTAAATAAAACAAAATACTGTCAGTTGCGCTTAAATCTCTTTAGAGTTTAGGTAGACTTCTGACCAAGCCCAAAGTCGCCAAGTAGGCATTACAGGTTTTTAAAGTATAAAGGGCACTACAAATATTTTCGATCAGATTTTGAGCACGACTTACCTACTCGGCCGGGCTACTCGCATGAAATAATTAGTCTGATTGGGTCCCCACACCGCCCCCCAACCCACACACACATACAAAGATTATAAAATAAATGAATAAATAATCAAATATTATAGTACGTTGATTATTATTGTCATATCAGTTTATTTTAATCATGTAATTTTTGAATAAATTTATTAATTTTAACAATTCCTATTGTTCATAATAAAATAAAAGAGGGAAAAAAAAAAAACGAAACAATTTTTTTTTTTTTTGGTTACGAATAACTGAACAAGATAAGTTTTATATGATTTTTCCTTTTCTCAAATTCACCTGTCAAAGTACATTATGATATTTAGTTGACAATCAAATAGTAGTTGAGAGGGTAATAACGTTTTTTCTTTTCTTATATATATATATATATATATATAACATGAGAGGCAACGTGCAAAATATGCTATTAATTTCTTGAAAATTGACATATATGCTATAGTTAAATGGGGTGGAATGTTATTAATTAACCCGTTTAAAACAATTTTATATGTATCTGAGTTTGGTGTTGAAAGACATATTTAAATTGTTTGAATGAATCAAATATTCATTTTGAATTTATAAAAGTTTGGACAAAGTTTATTTTACTTTTGTATAATTTTTATATTTTATCAAACTCATACAAATTTTAAATTAATTTTTAATATAATTTAAAAATTAATTTCTGATAAAACATTTATTACAATGTCATTGTAAAAGTGATTATATATATATATATATATACACATTTGATTTTTTTTTTTTTTATATACACTCACACATTTGAGTAAAAAATGCTATACTATAGTCATTAAATTATTTAGTAACTTTAGATAAATGAATTGATATGACATTTATTTTTCTGATTTACTTAGAACATTTATTTTATTATCTATTAATTTATCAACCATGTTACTGCTGTCAGTTAACATCTAAAATGTTGGATAAAAGGTTAATGTCCATATAACTACTCTTTAGAAGCAAGCAATTGATAAGTACAGAACTTCACATTCAGGAGCTGTGTGGATTGTAGCTTAGAGCACATAGTAAGTAAATGAATTAAAATAAAAGAAAACAAAGTATTTAAAGCATCAAAATTTTTGACAAGTTGAGCACTTTCGAAGGAAAATAGTTGACAAACAACTAAGAAGCCCCTTTATTCTGCCTAAAGAACTATGGGGCATGGGCTGCTAGTTTTTATTTTTATTTTTATTTTTTTGTTTTCATCTTTGTTGTTTTGTTTGCTATGAGTATGATGTGATTGGGACGTCATTGCTGCACCAAACGAATTACTTTAAACATTTTTTGGGACTAACGCGAAACTGACTCCTACCTTTATTTCCTAAAATTCATAATATATTAACTCATTGTTTATGGCGACTTTTAAGAGGAAAGAGGACAAGACTACAAAGAGCTACGACCTCTATTTTTTATAGACCTCCACCCAATGTGATCTGACAACTTTGCATCATGCATGGACTCCATGGAAGGTCCTAATTGTTTCCATAAACTTAATTCCTTGCTTTTTCCCCTTTGCAAAAAATGCCTTAACTTTATCTTTTATTCCGTTCCGTGTGTTTTGCCTTTATGATTGAAGGCGGTCCAGTAGTACATAGGTTCTAAAAGGATTTTTGAACGGCGATGGTTTGTCCATACAATCACATTAGCAAACAACAGTTGTTTGCTTCATACAGTATTGTTGATTACTTTTATCAACTCTTAATTATCAATTTATAATATTTTATTTGTTAGATAGGTACTAATTACTATAACCTTATAGATGCGAAAGTGTATAGCAAATTTAGTTATAAAATAATATAATAAATGATTGTCAATATTTTATCAATAATTTTAAAATTATCAAAATATTTATTAAATAAAATAATACATTAATGGTGTGATAATATTTAAATTTTTTTTAACATTTAATATTATTTATATTTGATATAAAATTTTCTAATAAAAGAAATGTTAATTTTCGCTTTCCTATTAAGACTTAGCATGGGAAAAATAGTCCTACACTAAATCCAACAACAAATACATGATTTTATGGCACTTTAAAATGTTAATAAAGTTATTGTTTAGTGACATTTAATTAATTAGTGACACTCATTTTAACCATTAAAGAGACTTATGTAATTAAAAATTATTGTGGACAATTTAAAACATCATTAAAAATACAATTAAAAAGACATTTAGAAATGCTATTATAATATTGAAAAGTCATTTGATAATATAATTAATTGTTATAGTATAACACCCAATCTTTTGCTCCATCGATACTGTTCTTCATTTACCCATCGCACTCTAAACAATATACTATTCTTGATTTACCCACTACACTCTAGACGATATGGGAGCATGCTTAACTTCAGAATTCTTACAAACTCTGAAGTCAGCTGTTCTGAAAAGGTCTTAGTTGTCAAAAGAGTATATACTTTATATTTGAACTATCACTGTTCCACTTTCCAGATGATGTGGGATTGAATACTTGGTGGCCTTCGCCAATAAAGTAATATGCCAGTACCTTACATCCATCCATAATTATCCTAGCAGCATTACATTGGTACAATCCTTGTCATCACAATCCACCCCACCAATATTAAACTGGTTCATTCTTGGCCGTCACAATTCATCCCAGTGTATAGTTCATTAATCTTGTCATGTTTTGATTTCAAGGCTCACAAGTTTTATAATACACCACCTTGAGACACATCATCCTTGTTGTCACACTTCCGGTCATGTATAGGCTCTGAAACTATCTATAATGCCCGCTTTCTTTCATGTGATTCTGTCCCCAAATTATCCACCATACTATAGATGGAGTGGAGTTTTTGTTCTAGCTTCCTATGGGGTCATCTATTCTATGATTGCTTCCACTAGAACATGCTTACAAACCTTAAAGCTAACCGTTCTTAAAAGTCCTTGGTTATTAAAAGAATGTATACTTTTCATTTGAACCATCATCATTTTACACTCAAACGATGTGGGATTAGATATTAGGTGGCATTTACTAGTAAAGAAGCCTAACAGTGCCTCACACCTATCCACACTTATCCCGATGGCATTACACTTATGCATCCTTGGTTGTCACAATTCACGCTAGCGGCATTATACTGGTTCACTCTTGGTTGTTACATTTCACTTTAGCATATTGTTCACTGATCTTGTCATTTCTTACTTTCAAGACTCATAGGTCTTACAATACACCTTCCTTAGTGCTAGCATCTTCACTAGCACACTTTCGATCAAGTACAGGCTTCGATATCATGTGTAACATGCCACTTTTTCTCGAGTTATACTATCCCCCATTTACCCATCACACCCTAAACGATGAGGGATTTTCATTCAAACTTGCTAGGAGATTTCTCATCTTATGATTGTTCCCATCAAAGCACGCTTAACTTAGATTTCTTATAAATCCTTAAGCCAGCCGCTTTGAAAATGCCTTGATTGTTAAAAGAGTGTATAATATACATTCAAACCATCATTGTTCTGTGCTTGAGCAATGTGAGATTGGATACCAGGTAGCCTTCGTTGATAAGGCAGCCTGTTGATGCCACCTATCCACACTTATACTGGCGGCATTATAGTAGTTCACTCCTGATCATCATAATCTACCCTAGTGCATTGTTCACTGATCTTGCCATTTTTTGCCTTCAGGGTCCACAGGTTTTACATATAGTGATATTTGGAAATGTCTCAGGGATTGTTTAAATGATACCAGGATCCATGTCCACCCACACATTTAAATCTGTCAAACAGCATTAGAACTACGATGATCCATTCCAGAAAAACATTTTGAATTTGAATTTTGAACATTTTGACTAAATTTGACCAAATTAGACTTTTACAAGTGATCAAGTTTGACTTTTTGTTAGAGATGGAATTTGGCTTTAACAAGTAGACCTTTGTGTAGAGTTTGTAGACTAGTAGCATGCCTAATTTTGATTATGGTTAAAAGGTTTTGGTTTTGATAAGTTTTAAAACATTAGTATTATATTAATGTCCAAACTAGTCCTATTTTTTTTTTAGATAGTGATCCCAAAGCCTATATATATCTCAAAAGGCATGCCATGGGATGAAACAAATTATAAAATATCCAAAATGTTCATGGAAATCCAACTAACACTCGAACACCCATTTCCTCTGTTGACCACCACGACCCACCATTGTTCGTAGCCGGTTTTGCATTAAATTGACATTGAAACCCTTGTAATCTTGGTACCCATGTCTGGCTATAAGCTTGCCAATCAAATTTCTATCAAGCCTTCAAATTTTCAGGTGGATTGACCCATAGATGCGTTAGAATTGGAAGGTTTCCAATGGCCATCAAACTGCAAATGTTCATTGTGTAGCTGAAGTTTCCATCTCAAATTTCCCCTTCTTCAATGCTGGTTAGTCTCATCACCCATACTATCCTTTGACCAATCCCAAGGCTGACATTTCCTTAAATTTTTTGACCAAACCACTATAGGATGCCCCAAGATTTGCTTTTATTTGATGGTGGAGATGTTTTCTGTTCATTGAAATATTGGTAAGCTTTTTACCATTTTAGGTCATTTCACACATCTTTTCCCACTATTTTAGACTCCTTGAATTCAAATATGTCCTCTGTTTGTCGAAATTCTTCATGGGTTAAGAGATTCATCAAAATCAGGTTTAATAGAAACTTTCTAGTGAGAGTCCAACCACCACTGGAAAAATTGGACCAAGATGAACACACCACTATGTTACTCATTTCTTGGGCTTTCATTGATATAAATTTTGTGAATTTTGGATGTCATTCAATAATTTTTAGTTTCTGAATCAATTAGTTAAATATTGGATAAAATTAGATTGTGTTTGAATAACTTAGGACTAAATTGGAGTTGGTTTTATGTAATTAGTAATTATAAAACCCATTGTGATGAGAATCCACCTGTACCCGTACAACCGACTACCCGCTTGGGTGCTGATCCAATACGGATGAAGTCTGAACCGATCACTAGGCTCAAGCCAAGAGATTTAAGGACAAACTGACTGCCTTTATACAAGAACTTATCAATTCTCAAAAGGACTTGTCCATACGTGAAGATTTAAATCTTGTTTTAAGCATCCAAGTGGTGAAGGCTGATATGGACCCGGGTGGCTATTTTAGTGCATTTTTTGACTCCGGGCAGTAAGGAATGGATCCAACATTTCATGAATTCAATGAATATCACTAAAAGATCATGTAATCAAGACAAGACAGAAGCCAAAGCAACTAAAATGGTTATTTGTGCATGGAAGGACTTTGGGGCCCAAAATGCTGTTTTTGCCGCTGGCTTTACTGTATTTTGTTGATTTGGCATTTTCTCTTTGTTCTAATCAAGGGCAACGTGTGGGAATCATCATTAATCCTATTTGGAGCCTTTACAAGCTGGAAATTAGTCAAAATTAGTTTAGTAATCAAACTAGTCAACTGGTTTCCTAATTTGATTTTGACTTTTTGTTTTAGGAGATTAGTCTTTTATTTAATTTCTATTTATTTATTTGCTTAAAAAATCAACTTAGGAAAGTTACTATTTTATTATTTTCATTTTAAATTAATTAATTCCTAATTCAAAATAAAGGAATTAATTAATCAAAATTAGAATTAGGAAAGGAATGGAATTTCGGCCACGTTAGGAAATTAACATTGCATGGCCGGTTTTCTCTTAGATTTTTAGGGTTTATTACTTGATGACTTTGATCTATTTAAGGGTTATTTTTCAATATCATTGCACCTTGAATATTATTCAGAAAATTATTTGTGAGATAGAATTCTCTTTATTCTCTTTGAACACCTAAAACACTATAAGAGAGTGAGTGTTCTAGTTTTGACTTATCAATAGGACGTCCATCACCTATTGTAGCATCTTCATTATACCAATGTTTCTAATCATAGGTTAGTTAGGGGTTAAGGTTTTCCCATAAGAACTTAAACTTAATTGAGATCCGGGCTAATATAATACGGGTTTAGGCGCGAGTCGACATAGGTTCGTATCATGTGGTATTAGAGCCGAATTTTGTTCAGGTTTGATCTATCTTATTTGCTTTATTTTGTTTTGTGTGAATCTGCAATTTTAGCATTAGGTTAAGGTTGCTTCTATCATCATACACGTTCTGCAGTTCAAAAAAAAAAAAAAAAAAAAACAAAACAAAACAAGTTGTTTCCTAGTAATTAGGTTTCTTTGTTTTACCGTATTTTTGCTTCCTAGTTTGTTCGTTATCTTTCATTATTATTCTTGGTAATTTAGTTTATTTTTTATTTTCATATCTGTTTTTGATCTCAATTATTTGCATTCATATATTCAAAAAAAAATTTTAAAAAAAAAAGAAAAGAAGAAGGATTTGCGACAAACATTGCAAATTTGTAATTTGTGGTCACGGGTTTTTTTTTTTTTTGTTAGAGTTTAAGTTGCTGTTTGTGTTGTTTTTGGTACTTCTGGGAATTGTGTTGCATTTTTCTATTTGTGATATATATATATATATATAAAAGAGCCAAAAGCCGAGTATAAAAAAAAAAAAAAAAAAAAGGCCAGCTTGTTGAATTTGGAGTTTGAAATTTGTTTGCTGGAAAATTATGATATTTAGAGTTGCTGGAATTTTATATTGCTACTGGAAAATTGAATTTTTGAGTGCTAAAACTATTGGATTAAAATTAGTTAAAGGATTTGATACAAAAACTTGATTTACAAAAAACAACAACCAACAACTATTTTATATTTTTGTTCAAACTGATTCTTGTTCGTGTTTAAATTTCTTTCTATAAATTTTATTCTTGAATTCTTAATTTCTTACCATCTAGTCCAGTTCTTATTGATCCTGAAATTTCGTTTGTTAAATTGCCTTATGTTTTTCTTAGAAAAGCCGAGAATTAGGTGTTTAAAAATTCACTTAGTATTATTTGCTTTTTGCTACTGTTTTGTTGATAAGTTTAAGTAAAACATACTTGTGATCTAATTGCTGTTTAGGGGGTGTTTTAATTAGAACTTTGAGTTAATTCTTTGAGTGGAAAAAGGTAAGAGTGTGTGAGCTTAAAAGAGGGTCAAAAGCCGAAACTAGTGTGCAAACATGAATGTTGAGACTTTGTTTGAGTAAAACACATAAGAGAGTGAATTTGGTGAGGTTCTATTTTATTTTTGGGCTATTCATACTAACATGGCAGATTCAAGAGTGAGAAGAGGAGATCCACCATTAAGAATTAATGAAGAGGAATCCGTAGGATTCAAAGGTGATTCCCGAGCTACGGGGAGTGGAGGTGAGCACATCGATATGGTGGCGGTCTTGGAGCAATTACAATGGATGAGTGCTCGATTTGATCATATAGATCAAAGGATGGAAAAATTAGATACTTTACAAGGTGGGCCAAATCTTTGTTAAGAATTTCATGGTGGCCGAAGTCGAGGTCGAGGAGGTCGCGGATGCCATAGGAAGGATTTTGAAGGAGATAATTATGGAGAAAATTTAGAGGAGGATTTTGAAGACATCTATGCTCCCCAAGAAAGGCAACACCATAGGAGACTAGCAAGGGATGAGGATAGTGATCTTGGGAATGTTAAGGTCAACATACCACTTTTCATGGGAAAAAGTGATCCGGAGGCATACTTAGAGTGGAAGGAGTGAATGGAGATGATTTTTTATCGTCATAACTATTCGGAGGGTAAGAAAGTTAAATTGGAAGCTTTGGAGTTTGGACATTATGCACTCCAATGCTGGACTAATGAGAAAAGTCCCCGAAGGAGAGTTGGAGATGAACCTATTACTACTTGGCGACAAATGAAAGGAGCCATGAGAAAAAGGTTTGTACTGAGTCATTACCATAGGTTACTGCATCAAAGACTCTAATCATTATTACAAAGTAGTAGGTCCGTGGAGGATTATTACAAGGAGATGGAGATGCTCATGATGAGATTGAGCATGAATGAGGATAGAGAAGCAACCATGGCACGGTTTCTAAGTGGGTTGAATCATGAGATAGCCAGTCAATTGGAATTGGAAGAGATGTTGCATGTGGCTATCAAGCTTGAGAATCAATTCAAGAAGAAGGACACAAGTAAATGGCTTGGAGAGTATCCAACAGCGAAAGATCAAATCCAAGTGCTTGGAGAAGCAACCCCACATATGATTACAAGCTAAAATCGAAACTAGGTGAAGAAAGCTCTAATCGGCCAAAAAGGGAGGCTAAAACCAAATCTATCCAAGCACCTAGGAATGAAGGTAATCTGATCCTAAACCTTCTAAGACATGTGGTATTATTTGTTTTAAGTGCCAGAGACGCGGACACATAACTAGTCAATGCCCAAATAGGAAAATCATGGTGCTAAAAGGTAATGGTGAGTTAGAATTCGAAAGTGAAGAAAGTGGAGATGAAACCGAGAAAGAAGAGAAAGAACTTGAAGATGAATCTGAGTAGGAGAGTCTTGACCGTGTACAAAGATAAGGATCAAATTTAAAGAGTGAACTTCTTCCACACTCAATGTGAAATTCAAGGTAATATTTGTAGTATGATAATCGATAGTGGGAGTTCTGCAAATGTAATTAGTAATGTTTTGGATGAAAAATTCGGCTTAGTAACTAATAAACATCCGGAACAATATAGATCACAATGACTTAATGATAGTGATGAGATGAAAGTAAATAAACAAGTCAAAGTAAAATTCAGCATAGATAAATATATGGATGTTGTTTTGTGTGATGTTGTGCCTATGCATGCCAAACATATTTTATTAGGTAGATCATGGCAATTTGATAAAGATACTATACATTATGGTCGAGAGAATGCTATTGTTTCTAGATTTAAAGGTAAAAAGGTTAAGCTGGAACCATTGACTCCCAATGAGGTATTTAGAGACCAACTTCAAATATAACGAAGAAGGGAGGCCAAAAAGCTCAAAGAAAGCACAAGTGTGGCATCTATGTCTTCAACACCCATTCAAGGAGGCAAGGCCGAACAAGATCAACCAGGTAAGATTTCTAGAACCCAAATTGGGTGGAAAGACCAAGGTAAACTTGAGAGTGAGAAGAAACTTGAGAAAGCCGAGAGGAATAGTGTGAAGAAACCATTGCTGGTCATGATTTATAGAGATGCTTATTTAAAGATGCTTTTGTTGTATATAACTTTATCTGCATTGTTGAGAGCTTTACTTAGTGGAAATTGGAAAATTTGTGAAAGATTATTTACTAACTTTAAAAAGTGAGATTTCTATAAAAATGAATTGGTATTTTTAGGATTTGTTGTGATAGTTTTTGACCCAAGAGATTGAATTTGGTTACATTTAAAGGAGAGATTTTCCGAACAAAGAAATTTAAAGCTTATGCCGCGTGGGGATGGACTTTTTCAAGTTTTGGAGTGGATCAATGAAAATGCTTACAAGCTTGACTTACCGGGTGAGTACAATGTTATTGCTACATTCAATGTTGTTGATTTATCTCCTTTTTCTGTAGGTGATGATTTTGATTTGAGGTCAAATCCTTTTTAAAAGGAGGGGAATGATCAGAATCCACTTGTACCCATACAACCGACTACCCGCTGGGGTGCTGATCCAATACGGATGAAATCTGAGCCTAGCACTAGGACTCAGACCAAGAGATTTAAGGACAACTTGGCTGCCTTTATACAAGAAGTTATAAATTCTCAAAAGATCTTGTCCATACCCAAAGATTTGAAGCTTGTTTTAACCATCTACGTGGTGAAGGCCGATATGGACCCGGGTAGCTCTTTTAGTGTATTTTTGGATTTTGGGCAGCAAGGAGTGGATCCAACACTCATGAATTCAATGAATATCACTAAAAGGTCATGGAATCAAGACAAGGTAGAAGCTAAAGCAACTAAAATGGTGATTTGCGCATGGAAGGACTTTTGGGTCGAAAATGCTGTTTTTGCCACTGACTTTACCGTATTTTGTTGGTTTGGTATTTTCTCTTTGTTCTCATCAATGGAAACGTGTGGGAATCATCATTAATCCTATTTGGAATCCTACATGGCACATTGGAACAAATTTGGAGCCTTTACAAGTTGGAAATTAGTCAAAGTTAGTTTAGTAGTCAAACTAGTCAACTAGTTTTCTAATTTGATTTTAACTTTTTGTTTTAGGAAATTAGTCTTTTATTTGG